>NW_011335989.1:0-2038 GCF_000735185.1 Notothenia coriiceps
TATCATGAAAGTTATGGTGCTTATTAAGCATTTTAAAACGTATGTGGTAAGTTGCCAAAGTGCTTTGTTTTGAACGTTCATCAGTATTATAATCAAAAAGAGAAATATGAACGTTAGTTTTTACTGAAATGATCAAATAAAGTCAACATTTCACTGAGCTGTGGGGTTTGTTCAACTTTTAAAAGATGTTTGAATGGTGATATACACAGTGATAGGTGTTAAGGACTAACGTTTATAATAAATACATTTGTATTGATTTTAAGATCTTTTCATACAATCATACGTATTGGGATCATTTGTATTAATGTGGACCGGAGGGAGAGGGTGACGAGCATAAGTTTCACTTTTTATTTCAATTCCAACTTTGGTCATGAAGAATATGTTTCTCTGTTGTTCATAAAGCATAAAGCAACAGCATCAGAGCACGGTGCAGAGTCTCTAGATGAGTCCCTCGTTCTTATTAAACATCCATGTTGTAGTCCGCTGTATAGAAAACTGTAGTTTCCATAGTTTCACCACAGCAGCAGACGCACACAATGACGTCCACTGGTACCACAGTCTCTTCTCCTAAGTCCTTTTGAATTCTCCTATCCACTATCCCTTAACCCCGTGACGTTTCACTCAGAGGTCGAGGAATAGGAGATAGGGTTAGAACTTAGGAGCTGATTTTTGGACTATTGGACCTGAGTCTTAATGCTCTTAATGTTTGCCTTGCCTTGCCACTTATGTACCTAAGGGTCATTTCCCTCAGTTAGGAGCCTTTTCAACCATCAGAGAGTATTCAACGCAATCCACTAAAGACAGGATGTTGTTCTTTCCTCTTCCTGCAGAAGGACCTGGGAGCAGAGGAGCACATCCTGGAGCGAGACCCGTCCACGGGAGTGTGCCGGCTGCTGTACGACAGCGCCCCCAGTGGTCGTTTCGGCAGCATGACCTACCTCACCAAGGCCGTGGCGGTGTACGTTCAGGACTTCCTGCCCAGCGGATCCTGTGCAGTGCAGTGAGAGAGAACGTGAAACCTGGAAAAGGGTGAAACCACTCAGTAGAAAACGCTGCTCAAGCTATTTGCAGCATTTTTTTACATTCAAGGAAATAACAGGACATGAATGGAATCTGCTGTTTATTGTCATTATGTGTGTTAATGCAGAGCGTAAGCCAATCATATCGAACTTTAACAACAGGCACACATGAATTGTGATGTATGCTTTTAGATAAAACATGTTTTTGTTGAAGGGGCATTGACACAGAGTCATCATGCAATCCTCTGAGCACAGGTGACCTGAAACACTGCAGGCACTGGAGCAATAATACACATTTGGTGCTTACGTGAAGAGTTACCGCAGCAGGACAGTAATAAAGAATAAAATAGAAATTCAACATATCTTTTGTTGACAATCAGAAAAATATATTTTACCGCCAAACTGAAAAACGAATAATTTCCGTCCATTTCTAATGTCGTGATGTAAGAACTTGTTTACGGGAAAATAGTTAATTATATTTTTTTGATCATGTGATTTGAAAGTGGCAATCACATTTAATCTTCTGTACAGCTATTTAACCACGACTACCTTCAAATAACTTCAGAGACTCAGAAACAAACGTTTGTTCTCATTTATGTTGACTTTGAAACTTAAAAATGTTTCACAAAGTGAAAATAATTATTCTAGTTGATCCTAATTTATTACCACATGTATGTTGTACTTTACCTCTAATCCTACATGCTGTGTGAAAGAAGGACAAATATTACGATGTGTCTTAAAGAGTTTGTTTGGGAGACTTAGTGTGTGTGTGTGTGTGTGTGTGTGTGTGTGTGTGTGTGTGTGTGTGTGTGTGTGTGTGTGTGTGTGTGTGTGTGTGTAAAAATAGCAAACAGGCATGAATTAGTAATTTGAGTTAAAAGAAGGGAAATGCCTTAATGAACTGATCTCATCGGCTAAACTGTTATTTTGTTTTGAGTTTTAATTTTGTTTAATTGTAACAAAACGTATAGCAATCCACCCATATTTCACATGTTATGGTTTTCTTCACAAAGTTGGAA
>NW_011335990.1:0-2239 GCF_000735185.1 Notothenia coriiceps
TAAGCTGTTTTTAGAGTCAAAAAAAGGTAGTAAATAAAAATTCAATGTCAGAAGCAAAAATTGTACTCGGATGAAATGTATGTGTGTGAAAGTCTGTGAGTACTGGTCCTTGTTAATATGGGTGCATCTCCAGGAGATCAACCTAAGTCGATGTGATGTAATGTCTTCTGAAGTGTGTGTGTGAGTGTGAGTGTGAGTGTGTGTGTGTGTGTGTGTGTGTGTGTGTGTGTGTGTGTGTGTGTGTGTGTGTGTGTGTGTGTGTGTCTCACCCTGATCTCCACTGTGGTCTGCTTAACGATGTTCTCCAGCCTCTGCTGATGGTTCTTGATGGGACGAGGACCATCCGCCTTTTTTTCTGCCGGTTTGTACTTCACACAGAGAGCAGATTATAAATACATTAGATAATGAACACACAGGCTGCACTGCATGTAACCTTCAGTCCCCTCACCACGACAGGGTTCCTCTGCAGCATCAGCTGCTCGGCTCTCCTCATCTTCTCCTGCTCCATCTCTCTGCTGATGGTTTGTTTGGCCTGGTAGGTCAGCTGGCGACGTGGAGGCAGGCCAGGGAACCTCACCACATCATCTACACGCCTGCAAACATTAAACTAAGTTAAAAGCTCTACAAAAACATCCAGAGACATGCATGGTTTAAAAACAGACTAACTAACCCTAACCATTAACCCTAGCTGACACAGAGTTGAATCTTGTTAGATGACTAACAGAATAATATTAAGCTTCCTCATTTGGGGCCATTGTTAATGTTTTCCAGAATAAATCCCTGAATCTGTCTTTCTCTGAAACCTTAATCCTCTTATAGCTGATCTCCATCTCTCACCAACACACACACAGTGCATGCCGGTAAACTCTCGGCTCAGTGCCTGCTGGATCGAAATATAACATAGATAAGAAAATACCAGTCGATGTGACTCCGGGCTATTTATTGCAAGTTATCACTCTAAAATATTTTGTAATCATCAGAACTTGGAAAAGTCTAATGAAAGAGCTGCTTAGATGGCTCAACTCTCCCTTAATCATGATGGATTAACCATTAAACAGATTTACATGTTCTGTCTAGTTATGTGAGCTGAAAGCACAGACAAACATAACATTTATTATTCCCAAACCAAAAGTAACATACAATTACATACATATAATTGAGTTTAACATGATCTTCCCATAAAACAGAAAAAACACCCGTCAGCAGCCTCTCTGCCACCGTTTTGACAATAGTGAAATATAACTTTGCAAAATACTGGTCCCCTGGTTTTGCCTTAGCATTACACTTCTGATGTGAAAAGCCCCACCTGCAAGTATATAGGATAGGGTCCTTAGAATAGTGTTTCTCAAACTTTTTCATACCAAGGACCACTTAACCAATACAAAAAAACTTGCGGACCACCTAACTCCACAAATATCCCAAATCCCATCGTTTTTCTAGAACAGATTACAAATCGCCTGAAAATGGTACAAACAAGTGGCAACATGTGTGACGAAGGTGTTGCGCTGGGCTATGTCATGCAATCAAAAGTGAAACGTAAGCTCGCTCCATTGCGGAGATATTCCCGCGAGAGTGCGGAAAACTTACATTTATTTATTTATTTAAAATGTGAAATGTTACCAATATACTCACGGACCACTAGGGGGCGCTCCGTGGACCACACTTTGAGAAGCACTGCTCTAAATCATCCTCCATAGATGAATACATCCTATATCAGAATATAAGAGCATGCTACATTATTAGGGAAAAACGTGTCCCTATAGTGAAGGGACGTGATTTCACTATATTCAGATCGTGACATTTAAAGACGGAAAAATACCTCCATTGTTGCTTAAGTGAAAGTTTCCATATTAATACAAATGAACAGAAAAAATACTGGGCCTAAAGGCAAAAAAGTGTTCTAGTTTGAACCGCTTTTAATCAGACTAAATGTTACCAGGCTATGCTTACATATTGCAGCAATCCAATACA
Source organism: Notothenia coriiceps (assembly GCF_000735185.1). Classification (NCBI taxonomy): domain Eukaryota; kingdom Metazoa; phylum Chordata; class Actinopteri; order Perciformes; family Nototheniidae; genus Notothenia; species Notothenia coriiceps. The sequence continues at coordinate 1,972 of NW_011335990.1, forward strand.
TAGAGAAATGTTCACTAAGCTACCATCTCTGCGCATGTATTCCCTACAGAAGAACCAGTGTCTCAGTATTGTCTGGGGAAACATCAGGCAGGTGAGGATCAATGACCCCGGCTGCTTGCTGCACTACAGGCTGAGCTGTTAAAGAGCAAAATGAGATTAGACAAGAATAGATTCGATTACGCAGCACCCCAAGATGTCTCCTTGCCCACACACAGGGACATTACATTAGGTAGAGTGGATAAATATCCCATTACTCAAAGTAACTTTA
>NW_011335991.1:0-3134 GCF_000735185.1 Notothenia coriiceps
CACATCCAGTCATTGATTTGTTCAATGCACTTACTCACTGTTTGAATTGGAGCATAGTCTCCTGGTGAAATTGTTACGTACATTTGTGTGTCATCCGCATAGCTATGGTAACTTATTTTGTTGTTTTTCATTATCTGAGCCAGTGGTAGCATGTAGATGTTAAAGAGAAGAGGCCCCAAGATGGAGCCTTGAGGTACCCCACATGTCATATTTGTCAACTCAGATGTGTAGTTATCTACTGTATAGAAACAAAGTTGTTTCTGTCCTTTAAGTAGGATTCAAACCAATTTAGAACTGTTTCCGAAAGTCCCACCCAGTTTTCTAGTCGGTCGAGTAATATGTTGTGGTCAACAGTGTCAAACGCAGCACTGAGATCTAATAATACTAACATTGTAGTTCTGCCACTGTCTGTGTTTAAGTGGATGTCATTGAAGACCTTTACAAGAGCAGTCTCAGTGCTGTGGTTTGGACGAAAGCCTGACTGGAACAAATCGAAACAGTTATTTAAATGCAAGAAGTTACTCAACTGTTGAAAAACAACTTTTTCAATGATTTTACCTAGAAATGGCAGGTTTGATATGGGCCTGTAATTGTTCATTACTGAAGCGTCTAGATTATTCTTTTTTAAGAGCGGTTTAATTACTGCAGTTTTCAGGGCCTGTGGAAAAACACCTGAGTGAAGAGACTTGTTTACTATATGAAGTAGATCTGAGGCCATGCAACGAAAAACATCTTTAAAAAATCCTGTTGGAATCATATCAAGGCAGCAGGAGGAGGATTTCAGAAGTTGAATAATGTCCTCTAGGTTTTTATCATTAATCTGATGGAATTGTGTCATGATGTCTGAATTGATATTAGGTGGACACAGGGACAACACATTTGCTGTACCTGATGCAGAGGCACTGACTGCTTGTCTGATTTTCTGAATGTTGTCAGTGAAGAAGGCAAAATCATTGCATGCCCTGGCGGATAGAAATTCAGAGGCTACTGACACTGGGGGGTTAGTTAGTCTGTCGACGGTAGCGAACAAGGCACGTGCGTTGTTTTTGTTTTTGGTAATGATGTCAGAGAAGAAAGACTGTCGTGCGTTTTTCAATTCCAAATTGTAAAAGCCAAGTCTCTTTTTATAGATTTCAAAGTGAACCTGGAGATTTGTTTTTCAATGTTCAGCTTTTCGACACTCTCTTTTTTCTGTTCTCACGGTCATGGCCTTTCTCCATGGAGATATTTTCTTGCCAATCACTTCCTTTACCTTAGTTGGAGCAATGGCATCTGTAAACATTTTTATTGTTGAATTCAAACAATCTAATAGCTCATTTACTGAGATGTTAGCAGGGACAGGTGTGGAAGAAAAATTCTGAGTAAACATTTCCCGAGCATTTCCCTAGTATTTAGTGGTACTTTAGTGAACTGAAAGAAGTCAATTCAATGATTGTTTTCTACTCTTTGATTAAATGTAAGTGTAACAAAACAAGTTGTGTAGCTAGTAGCCGCTAGCATTAGCAATATAACTGTTAGCTTTGATTTCATGCGGTTAGCTCTACATTTGAAGCAATTGGATAAGCCAAGCCAATGATGCACTTTAGGTTAAGGGAATTCAATTGCTGTTTCCTAAAGGGGTTTACTTTTAATGTATAAATCTCTATCTAGCAAACATAGCTTACACACATCATTAGGATCATGAATATCAGTTAGCTTATGCTAATGTCAGTTGATGTTAGCTTAAAGTTTTGACAAAGTTTGATGAATAAGTGATCGTATGTACTGTAAACGATTATCAAAGCGAACACGGTAGTTCTAAATCTGAACCCGTTAATCTGTACGAGCGTACCGTGCTGAATCTAAACCTTTCCTATATCTGGGAGCGAGTTTGAGTTCTTGCTGCTGCTTCAAGTTCTACAACGTAGGGATGCCATAAAAACAGCAATGTGTAAACTTAATATGCTGAAAACCTATGTGTTTACTCCTCCAGGCTCTGCCTTGTGACCCTGTTCAACATTCACTACTTATATAACATACTTATGATTAGAAAACCTTTTCTTTAAGCCCGCATCACACTGTCCCGAAATTGACACCCGATGGACACACGATAAAAGAAATGTTCAAATTCGGCTCTGATCGTAACAACCTCGGGCCATTCGTGAGGCTATCTTAAGCCATCGTATGACTGCCGGTGGAGTTTCTCAGGCTCCGGCAGCAACTTTGTGAGCGCAAACTTTGTAAAGGCACTCGTGAGGGCATCTTGTCAAATCGTGCCATCTTCGTGTTATCATTGGTGCCATCTGCCATTCGCCCTCACTCTGATCGTGGCGAATGCCCGATGGCACCGATGATAACAAGATGCCCTCACGATGGCCTTACGAAGGGCAAAATTGACACACAAATTCAACACGAAAATGAACCTTCGCAAGGTCCTTCGGCAATTTTTGGAGCCTGAGAAACTCCACCGGCAGTCATACGATGGCTTAAGATGCCCTCACAAATGGCCCGATTGTTGCTACGATCAGAGCCGAATTTGAACATTTCCTTTATCGTGTGTCCTTCGGGTTGTCTTATTGTACAACAAAATCATGTAAACATATTATGTAAATAACCCAATTTGTGTTCTGTGAAACTGAAAAGGATATTATATATTATTTTGAAGGTGAGTTGACAGGAAGTTGTTGTTGCTATGGAAACATTACGGAGAAAACTTAATGTCTTCTACATATAAAGATGGATAAAGTAAAGAACAAAGTCTGAAAATATCAGTACAGTATCATAGTACTTTAACATAATTGTTTTTGTTACAGTGTATGTCTTAAATGTAATGTAAATGTTGCCTTTGTGTGTGGTTCAGGGCCATCTTCGTGCAAAATTCACAATTCGATATTTGTGTGTCCATCAGGTGTCAATTTCGGGACAGTGTGACGCGGGCTTCAATCTCTGATTCTGAGGAATCAAGAGTTAATTCAGGCTCTAAACTCTGTTTATTTACTATCATTTCAGTTTAAATATTGATTGTAATGTCTGGAAACGTTATAATCTGAAGTAGAAATCATAATGTATTTGTTCAGAGCTGATAAATGATTGGCTGCTCAAACATTCAGGTGGATAAATGTTTTTATTCATTCTGGATCCCGTCACACACAAAT
>NW_011335992.1:0-2045 GCF_000735185.1 Notothenia coriiceps
CTCTCTCTCTCTCTCTCTCTCTCTCTCTCTCGCTCGCTCGCTCTCTCTCTCTCTCGCTCTCTCTCTTGCTCTCTCTCTCTCTCGCTCTCTCTCTCTCTCTCTCTCTCTCTCTCTCGCTCTCTCTCTCTCTCTCTCTCACAGAGGCTGTGTGCTCCTCCTTGGCGATGACGGGTTGCGTTAAAAAATAATAATAAACATATTTGTAAAGTGGGAGGACACAAACGGGATTTCGAAAAGTGCGGGGGACATGTCCCCCCTGTCCCCAGTGGAGATTACGCCATGCGTGTGTGTGCGTCAAGTGGAATAAAGATATATGCAAGTTACAACACACACAGAGTAAAACTCTGCTCCTCATGTGTTGTATAGGCTGGCATGATAGGCTGTTCAATGGGGCTGATGTGTTGTGTAGATTCTGCCAGAAGGAAAATCAGCGGGGAGGTGCCACATTGCTTTTCTTCCCGACTGCAACGCTGGTCCCGCAAATCAAGCAAAACGTGATTGGTCGATATTCATTGTGGGGGTGGGGGAGGAGGGGTGTTAGATAGATATAGAGTTGTAGTAAGTAGATAGAGTTCGCTATGATTTAGGTTTCTTTTATGCATAGAGTAGATTATTTTAATTACATTTCCTTTTTTGTTTTGGATTTGCTTGGCGAGCTATTTTTAGAACATGCCCGGCGGGCGACTCACGTTGCCCCTGCGGGCGACTGAGTGCCCGCGGACTGAGTGCACTTGTCTGTGTTATTTCTCTGTTATGATGCTTCAGTGAACTATTTACATTCTAGGTGAGACTCTTGATCCCAGGAAGTCGGAAAGATTCGTGACATGGCCTTAAGTTATTCGGAACAAAGTTACTTATTTAAAACTTACTTTGATACATTTGTACTTGTAGTTTCTGGATACAAGCCTTATTGGAGCCCATAGCTCTTGTTGATTTCACCTCATAGTTGACACTGAATAGTCGGGCAACGGTTCTTTAATGAAATACAAATGTGACGCCTTGAGAATTGTTAAGAAAAAAACAAATCAAGCCATTTTCAAATGTTTCATCCACATAGCAAGTTGAAGTTCAATGCCTTGAAATCAAGATCTGAGTCAAGCACTTCAAAGGTTCTCTCTGGAGAATCCATTGTTATGCTTGATGTTTTAATGCTGCATCAACCATGTTCTGCTCAGTCTTCTTTAAGTCAACCTCCCATATTAATGAGGTGACAGTAAACATGACGGTCGAGTCCTTAGAGCAACGATGCTCCCCTAGGGAATCAGCTGTGTGAGGATTATTGTGTATATGTGTTTGTTTGATTATGGGGTCTTATATACGGTAGAATAGATGCTGTTTTGTGTCCACGTAAGTGTTAATGTCTGAATGTGTCACTCTTAGTCTTGACACGTGGTGTGTAAATCTGTGTGTAGCAGTTGTTTTGTTAGTGTGTTTGCCAGCTTGCTCTGCATGCCCGGGCTTGTGTCAGTGTGTGTTAATCCCCATCTCAGTGCTAGATGCTAACTGTAAGACTCCCTGCTCATTAGTCACACCAGGGTAAGCTGATTGAAAGTGCACACACAGTCACGACACACAAACACACAGCTTGTTCAGTGGCTCACACTGAGAGCAGGACAGAAAAATCAAGTGATTATTAAACTGAGTGTGTCGTTTATTTCTGAAGCACATGTAAGTTTCGGTCAGCCAAAATGGTGCGGTGCTGCACAGTGTGTGTTTTTCTAAACTTGTGTGTGTGTGTGTGTGTGTGTGTGTGTGTGTGTGTGTGTGTGTGTGTGTGTGTGTGTGTGTGTGTGTGTGTGTGGCTGTGTGTGTGTGTACTTACCTCCGACAGTGCCGAGGAGAAGTGATTGCAGTTCTTGTGCATGAGGTGGTAGGCGTTTCCTTTGTACTCCTTCCCCATCTCCTCCACGATACGCTCCACATCCTCCTCTGTGAAGTCGGTGCTGCCCAACACTATGGCTTCTCTGCAGAGGAGAGAGGAGAGAAGAGAGAGGAGAGGGGAGAGAGGAGAGAGGAGAGAGGAGAGAGGAGAGGGGAGAGAGGAG
>NW_011335993.1:0-3749 GCF_000735185.1 Notothenia coriiceps
CCTCCTTTAGCTTAGCGGTGGTGAGGTGAAGTCATGTGACCGTGCTGTAGTTCCTTTATAGCCCAACATTAGCCTCCTTTAGCTTAGCGGTGGTGAGGTGAAGTCATGTGACCGTGCTGTAGTTCCTTTATAGCCCAACATTAGCCTCCTTTAGCTTAGCGGTGGTGACGTGAAGTCATGTGACCGTGCTGTAGTTCCTTTATAGCCCAACATTAGCCTCCTTTAGCTTAGCGGTGGTGACGTGAAGTCATGTGACCGTGCTGTAGTTCCTTTATAGCCCAACACTAGCCTCCTTTAGCTTAGCGGTGGTGACGTGAAGTCATTTGACCGTGCTGTAGTTCCTTTATAGCCCAACATTAGCCACCTTTAGCTTAGCGGTGGTGACTTGAAGTCATTGATAATGCTAGCTAGCTAGCTAGTGAGTTCTTAGCTGGCTAACAGTTTTCTAGCTAACTCTAGCTTCTACTATTCATTAATGATCTGTTGTGTTTTAAAGTACAGTTGTTGACACTACCGAATGCTTTTATTCTCATGCTGGGTATCAAATAAAGCATGGAGAAACAGATTTCAAATAAAGTACTTTTTATCCAAAGAAACCTAATTCAGGCATCTTTTCCACGGAGGTGTTGAACAGAAAGCTGATCTGTGGTCGAGTTACAGATTCCTGTCAGAGAGCAGCTCATTATCAGCGTCTGGATGGAGTTCCTCCTCCGAGGCTCTGTTCCCAGCAGAGAGCCAACAATCAGCAGGTGAACACGGCCAAGTTCAACACAGCCCAAAATAACCCTGAGATTTACACAATATGATGTTACAGCACGATAAACTCCATACCAGAGCGTGGAGGAGGGCTTCAGTCAGAGCGGATTAACGCTGGTAGAATCAGCTTATTATCATAAACACATCACTCTGAAGAGGGGAGGGTCAGACAGATGGACGTCTGCTGAGTTTCGAGGGAAACTTCACCCCCAAGATGAACATTTATACGGCAGTTACTCACCTCATGTCACCTTTAATTCCTAAAGAAAGCGTTGTTATTCCAGCAGTCAGAGAAGCCAGATCAGATATAGAGTTTGCAGCTTAAAGCCTGCTCCAACGCAACAAAAGATCAGAATGTGTGCAGAACCAGAACCGTGAAACCCTTACAGTCTGCAGAGAGCAGAGACCTCACAGAGGCTGTGTTCTGCATCCAACATCCAACGATGAAACGCCAGATAACCTCAGAACACGTCAGTTTAGCACGACAACATCAAAGTGGATGGACTTAAAGTTCATTATCACTAACACGACCCAACTGAACTCATGTAGATCAGATATTTCTCTGATGAGTAAAGCATGAGTTGGTGGACAAATTCAAGTCTGCTTTTCTGAGAATAAATGAGATAAGAGAAAGTTTGCGTTGCAGAAGCATAAAATCATCAAAACAAGGCATTGCACATAAGTAGAAATTAAAGAGTATACAATACTAGAATTTAAACATCTCTAAATAGAATTAAAACAGCATTAAAAAGTAGAAAATATGCAGTAGTCAACATGTTGTCTTTTTTGGTAAAAATCTCAACATTTGGACTATTTTCTAAAAATAACGTTTTTTTTCTCAGAGCATTAACTTTTTCGGAATATCTGAACATTTGGACTTTTTTTAATCAAATCTTTAAATGTTGTCTTTTTTTCTCAAAATCTCAAAAAGTGGACTTTTTGCACATTGACTGTTACGGTTGAGTGAAAGAAGCAGGACCCAAATGCAGATAACTCTGATTAACCTTTATTTCAAGGATAAAAAGAAAATAACAGAACACTCACCGGTGAACTCAGTCACCAACAAAAGACGAACCAACACTGAACACAGGAAGAGACTAAACACAGGGAGGGGTAATCACGAGACGAGAAACAGCCGGGCAGGGGAGGAGAAACACAAGGGCCACAGGTGAACACAATCAGACACACCAGGGAAACTAACGACAGGGGAAAAACACAGAGAGAAGGACCAGACAATACACAAGAGGAAAACATGACAGGGAGAACAGCAAAAACAAGACATACAAACGTGACATGACACAATGATCCTGACATTACATTGCATCTCTTTTATTGCTCTGTCATCGCTCTGCTTTTACCAATCTTATTCATTCATTTGTTTCTATTTTTTACTTCAGTGAGAGTTTCCAAAGAAATGTCGTTGTACTTCGTATGATGACAATAAAGATTTATTCTATTCTATTCTTCTTCTGGTGCAACAACACTGTATTACACCATGGAGCGATCACACACATCATCTCCTGCTCCTCTGGCAACCAGGCCTCCTTCATTTTGGTTTGAATACAGAAGAAATCATGTAGGAAACACACACACACACACACACACACACACACACACACACACACACACACACACACACACACACAGTCACACATCCTTCACTGTCAGTGTGGAGCCACCCGGCTGCCACAGAGCAGAAATAGCTGTATGGGCATCTCTGCCGTAATATTGTGTGTGTGTGTGTGTGTGTGTGTGTGTGTGTGTGTGTGTGTGTGTGTGTGTGTGTGTGTGTGTGTGTGTGTGAGTGAGGGATGATTATACACACTTGACCTCTTTTGTTTAACATCACAATAAGAGTAGAGTGTGGTCAGACTGCAGACTTCTCGACATGTGAACAGTAAAATAACTGTGATTCCAGACGTTTCACATTTTCTACGTGTTTCCTCTCAGTTCCATGAGATTTGGGATAGCACCTCTTCCTGTAAACTTGCTGACAAAGAGAAAAATCAGCTGGAGAAATGACCTCCTTTGCTTAGGTTTAAACATATATCTAATGCAGTAATATCTTATCTCAGATGTCCTCCTAAAAGTGTAGAAAGATGGTAACATGTGTTCTGTGTGTGTGGTCTGAACACCTTCATGTAACTGCTTCCCCATCAGGACTCTCATGAACACACACCTTGCTTCATGATGATGAGAGCTCACCACCAGCACGAATTCTACTTCATTGTCAATGCAACGAGGACACATAATGCAGTTAGCATCTAACCAGAAGAGAGAGTTTTATTTAGAAGTGTTTTAACAGTAGTTTATAGAAGGAAAACAGTACAGGTAGTATTAGCTTTATTCGTAAAAGTAAGGAGACCAATGGAGTCTCTGAGAAGGTTCAAATAGGTACTTTAATTAAAAAAGGCGCGGTAATGTTACAAGCAGAAGATGGTTCAGAGAGAGGAAGAGGGAAACTCCCTCTCACAGTGTCGGCCGAGCAGAAGAGACTAAGCTTGTTTGAGACAAGCGAGACCTGCGCAGACCTGCGCAGTTGTGAACGCCGTCTTGCTGCTCGTGCGTTGCATGATGGTTAGTCATTTTGTCCGACTTCCTCTGGAGGCTCGCCTACATGAGACGTTGAAATCTCGCGGGACAAAGACGCCCGCAGCCTTGAGAGCGAGGCGCCGCGAGGCGCCGCAGTTCCTCTCCACGGGCTGCGGAGGCGAAATGCTTGATGGGAAACGACTCGCTGGTATCTCGAGCTGAGCGCTCATTGGTGGGTTTTACCCCGTGCTGCTGATGAAGCTCTCCAATTGGCTCGGCAAAAGTTTGTTGTTGTTTTGTGTCAGTTTTACGTCGCCACCTCCATTAACATTTTTCATAATTGTTCCACAATGTTTATCATCATGAAATTAATATCTATATATTTTATACTATACTTGCACTGCTTACCGTTTTCATACTTTATATATCTTAGCATATTCATACACACTGTTCATACTGCT
>NW_011335994.1:0-3702 GCF_000735185.1 Notothenia coriiceps
CCGGGCCCGCCCTGGTAAATCAAATGCCCGCCCAGAGCCGTATGTCTGCCGCCGGGTCTGTTAACAACCCGTAGCTCCGACCGTCAGTCGCGAAGCTGCACGCGGTCAGCTGCTTGCAGAGAATCCCTCAGATCAAACGTTCAAACATGAACGCTGTTGGCTACAAAAATGTAGCCACGGTACTCTCGCGAAGCGAGAAGATGAAAAGGAACAGATCCTCTGACGACACCAGCTAATGTAGCCGGTGTCACGTGGGTCACAGGTGACTTTGTTGTTATTAGGTACTCGAACTGCGCATGCGTGCGATGGATATATCCAGTGCTAAAGCACCGCCTGAGGCGGTCGGTAAGGATGAAATAGAACTCATTTCAGGCCTCCAACCAAAAAATCATTCAACTGTTGATGTCTAGATGAGGGAAGCGGAAATGACTCATTCCTGCACTCGTCTATAAGTATAGTAGTACTCCAGCAAAGACTACGTGTCCATAACAATAAAGGGTACATTTAACGGTAACACATAGCTTGCCATTTAAGGGGACATTTTCAGTTACTCATACCCACCTATTAATGGGTGAGTTTAAGGGTAACACGCACCTAAAGAGTGTGTTGGTACATTTGATTGTGATGCATTGTTAAGCATTGTTGCCTCACAACAACGGATTCAAACCCGATGGCTGGTTTTGGCCTTTGTAAGTGAATTTCCTATGGGTGTGAATTAGGGTTGGTGTTGTTAGGATTTAGTCGATTATACTACTGTTTTTAGTGCTGCTTATCTGTTGTGCTCTTAATTATTTCTCTTATTATTTATTTTTAATAGCGAACCAAATGTTCTAAAGAAAAGATTGTTCCCAGGTGTGAGGAGGGTCCTACACCAAGGAAGTTCCCTGTAAAGGGAAAGTTTATAAGACCTGTGTTTTTTTCATCCAATTGCTCATATGAAAAGACTGTTCCATGGTAATATATGGGCAATTTTTTTTTAACAGCTTTTGTAAATCTGCGTAATCTTTAGTTTTTAGTAAAACTGCCCTATACTGAGCTCCATATCTGCAATTCACAAAACAGAAAAGTGCTCACAGACACAATGAAGCCTTTCTTTCAGAACTTTAAAATAAGAATAACTACTGCAACACACACATTTTGTGCAGCTTATAAATAGGGTTGCAAAGGGGCGGAAAGTTTCCGGTACATTTCCGGAAGGTTTCCGGAATTGTTCCGAATTATTTTATTGAACAATGATTTGCTTCATTGAAGAACGAAAACAGGAATGTTGAGTTAAATATTACTCATCTGTGCATGTGATGGAAGAATGCACAGTGCTGCCTGTAGGGGGTGTGGTCACAATAGCCATGCAGTAAGCAGTGTGCTATGGCATGGATATTCAAGTGTACTTGAATGGCATCTGTTTGTTTTAGTCAAGATGATGCTAAAATATACAGTACTTTCCCCAACTATATTTAAGTTCCATATGAAGAGCCAACCTTCAATTTTGAAAATTGCCAGTTTATTCCCATAAATTCCCATTAATTCCCATGGAAAGTTTCCATCTTTGAAAATTCCCAGAATTTTGCAACCCTACTTATAAAACACAAAGTTACACAAATGCGCAAATCATGGGCAACCGGACCAGACAGGCCAATAATCACCACCATAATGGAAACCATATTCCCGTCAGGAGCTCCTCAAAGGTTACATGTGAAAACACACTACATTAAAACACCCGACCGGAGTGGCTCTGTAAATCTTCATGACTGTTACAATGGGCAGTTTCCAGGTGTGGATTAATGGAGCAGTGGGAGACAGAATGTCACTGAGGTTGTCCTAAAGCAGCGATGCATTCACTTGACCAGAATTCCTCAGATTGAGGTTTGATGTAAAGTTGAATTGCCAGTTACTGTGTAAGATTAGTTGGTGAAGTTTAGTGCAGGACTTCAACAGCATGAAGAAGCTTTGATGAAGTGTCAGTTATTATCTGTCATGATGTGTTGCAGATTTGCATTAAGATTATTTGTGTTCCTTCATGCTTTAAGTAGATTGAATTATCAACGAGTATCAAACCATTCTGTTTGAGAAGGGCTATGTTTTACAACTCGGACCGGCGTGTGACTGAACAGGAGGCCAGTGTGTACGGCTGCTTTTTATGGTGTTTACCAGGATACACTCCCCAGTTTACGAGCTCATATTTATTGAGTTAAGTGTTGGGGCGAGGATTGGCGTTAACGGACACAGGTAAAGGTCGATAATTTAGACTAAATAGAAGTCTTTTTTTAAAAAAATATTTTATCTGGGCCAGAAAAGGCCTCCATCAGAGTGCCTATATTGATAGAAACTGTGTTCAAAGGGGTGAGACAGAAGGGAGGACTTTGCCTAATAGTTCCATGAGCCGGAGTCTAACCCCACGTACTGGGCAGTCCAGATCACATATTGGCCGCCAGCTCCTACCACTGAGCTATCCGGCATCATATTGGAAGCATCTCATATGGATTTTCCATTTGGAGGGGGTTAGTGGCCGAGCCATGGTGCTAGCACAGTCAATTAATTATCACTTAACACCCTGCAAGGGTTCACCAAGTTGTTGTTTTAACTTCAGCTTTAAAGTAAGAAAACTAGCTATACATATCCATATTCTTGAACAATTGATATTAAACTTACAATAAACAATAGATTTTTTTGTTGCATCTGCAAACTCTAGAGTAGTTAATAGATTAAACAATCAGAAACAAGTTAGAGCAGGGGTTTTCAAAGTGTGGGAAGGTGACCCTCCCCTTAGAGAACATAAGAACAGCCCAATTATTATTGCTTATTTTAGGTCCACTTTTATTCTCCATATATATCAACAGTTTAGGTGAAAATGTGAATGAAGCTACTTTACATTTTTATGCGGATGATACCATGATGTACTGTGCAGGTCCCTCCATTAAGGAGGCTGGTGTTAAATTACAGGCTGTTTAACATTATTCAGACTCAGCTTGCAGAGCTTAAGCTTCTTTTAAATGTTGATAAAACCAAGGTAATGCTATTTTCAAAAGCTAAAAAGACACCAGAGCCTGTTGTAGATATTGTTGCTATGCAAGGACAAGTACTTGAAGTGGTTACCTGTTATAAATACCTAGCTATCTGGCTTGATGATTGTCTTACTTTTAAACTTCATGTCAATGACCTGCTTAAAAAGCTGAGGGTTAGACTAGGTTTCTTTTTCAGAAGCAAGTCCTGTTTCTCTTTTGAAGCCAGGAAAAGGCTAGTCACTGTGACCTTTTTACCTGTGCTGGACTATGGTGATTTGTTGTTTATGAATGCACCTGCCTATTGCCTAAACAAGTTAGATGCCGCCTATCACAGTGCACTGAGATTTGTCACAAATTGTAAAGCACTTATACATCACTGTACCCTGTATGCCAAGGCAGGTTTGCCATCACTTACTGTAAAGAGGCTCAGTCATTGGTACACGTTTATTTATAAAGCTTTGTTGGGTAAACTCCCGTATTATATCAGCTCACTGATAACACAGAGAGTTGCAAGCAGCTATTGTCTGAGATCGCATGATGTAGTATTGTTAGATGTGCCAAGAGCAAGGACTGTCTTAGGTAAGACAGCTTTTATGTGCGAAGCTCCACTTGCTTGGAACAATCTTCAGCAAGAATTGAAACTGAGCAATCTCATTCCTCTGCATGTTTTTAAAGCTAGGCTAAATGAAATGCTCGTTGA
>NW_011335995.1:0-2605 GCF_000735185.1 Notothenia coriiceps
ACTCGCCTCACGTCCACCGCTGCCGCCATCTTGTCCACAGCCGCTATCTTGCACGCGCGCATACCGAGCGCTCTGCTCGCGCTTCTTTCTACACACTCTGTCTGCGTGTCCCGAAGTTTTACAGAAACTACACCAAACAGTTTTTGTGCAATTATCTTTTCGGTGACCCTTTTCTCCACATCGCCAACACGCCATCTCCGTCGGGGGTCCGGTCTTTTTCTTTGGCGCTGCCCGGGCCTTCATTACCCTTTCTCCCCCGCCTCCTCGGCGACCGGGTCTGAGTCTTCTGAGGCCTCGTAGTTCCGCAACTTGGCCTTGAACTCCCCCAGCGACATGTCCGCTGAACCGTGCGTCGTCACCAACAGTGTGAACGGTTTATACATCTCCGGTAGTCCCCTCATAACCATCGCCATCATTAATCCATCGCTCGGTGCTTCTCCTGCACTTTTGAGCGCCGTGATGATCTGCTCCGCCCTGATGACGTATTCAGTCACCGTCTCTGTGTTAGCTTTCTTCAGCGCGGTCAATGTTATATACAGGGATACAATCCGGGGCCTACCTCTGCCGATGTAGTGTTCTCTTAACACTTTTAGACTCTCTCGGCCTTTGTCCTTTGTGTCCCGGAATATCAGCCCCAAGCTCGTGTTGTCTAGGAGTGGTGCAAGCTCGCAGTATGCGTCGGCGTTCAGCTTAGTATCCAGGGCTCGCGTGGCCTCCGTTATTTCTCCCGTGAGGCCCGTCAAAATTGTCTTTTTCAGCCCCACTCCGTGCATACAGCACAACATCCGCTCTTCCCAGAGCTCGTATTCTTCTGCCCTTCCGTCAAACGCGGGCCACTTGCTTCTGCCTCTGGTCGCCATCTTTTTATTGTAGCTTAGCTTAGCTGCCCGTTAGCTTAGCTTTAGCGTCCCGCGGTTTTCCCGCCGCTAAACTAGCCTAAACTTTTCAGCTAACAAGCTATCGTTATTTCGCTCTTCCGTGATCTGGGCCCATAACCTGTTGACAGAGTCACATGTATAGCAATAAACTGGTCATGACGACGAGGTATTCTTTAGCCTTAACTGGCGTGGTTTATTTTCATATGTGCATTGCACCACTTGACCTGCTCTCCATGAGAGCTAGAGAGAGAGAGATAGAAGGGGAGGGAACAATCCCTTATATCTGATAGCTGACGTCAGCTACAATAGCTGCGCCTCCTTACGCCTATAGCGCCCTCTTACTGTGGAACAGTTATAGTGCAGTTACATGCAGACATATTAATACTTACACTTAACAGTACATTAGTTAATAATTAAAAGAAGAGTTAATGTCTGTGGGGAGTGTTTTTGACAAAACGCTAGGATGAAGCTCCGCAAGCGCCTTTCTGCCAGAAAATGACGCTATGCGGCAAATTCAGCTGTAAATGCAAAAACATCTCTACACTATATTATCGTTATATTTTCCAATACGTTTCCAGAATTGGAATTCAAATCCATACATTTACTCCAGTCCTCCTCTACGAGAAAACAGAGAACAACTTTCATTGTGTGTTGATGTTTGTGCTTCCTTTGGACGCAAACTGAATTGCTTCAGAGCACAAGAGTCAATTTAAAATAGATAATCTATTTGTTCGTTCTGGTTCTCCTGTGGCTCCCTTGCCCCTAGCGGGCCCTGCAATATGGCCTGGGCCTCAGTAAGTTTAAGTTAGCATTTGACACTGGTTCAAACATATTTCCACTGGCCCCTCAGATATCGTCCGTGAGATGGAGGTGCACCCACCTGATTGTGCTGCAAAGGCATGCAGAATCAGGAGGTATGGACCACGTGGGTTCAGTTGACCATGCAGTATTCAACCGCGCGTGGCTCAGATGCTGTTCAGACCTCACATGTCCCCCCTGTCCCCAGTGGAAATTACGCCCATGCTAAAGAGGATTCCTCATCAACATGTTAAAGAGACTGAGGCTGGTACCAGTCGCCACAGTGGACTCCAGGAAGATATTACCATCTGGGCTTTTTGAAGAAAGGAAATGGCAGTAAATACACATTTATCAAGGCGAAAGAATATGTTGCACATCCATTGTTTGAGAAGGGGTTCCAACTTTATGTGCTGAACAATACAATTAAACCTTTTTAGTTGCAAGAAAGCAGTTTTTTTTTTTACAATTATGCTAAGCAAAGTCTTTCTCTTACAAAGTCTTTTATAACGAGCTAACGGGCTAAAATGTGAAAAAGCTAGCTAGCTAAGTCAGCACCTGTTAGCTAACCCCTTTCATTAAACTTGACAGTGCACCAGCTGTTTGGGTTGTAATGGCTTAATTAAGGCCCCTTAAAAAGAGAATTTAACTGTTAGGTAATTTAATTCAAGCTACATTTCGCAAGCTATCTTCTTTAAAGTTAGTTAGCTGTTAGTTAACCGGGTTGTTAGCTTGTTAGATGCTTGATTAACGTTAGCTATTAGCATTCAAATGTAAAGGAAATATAAACAACGTAACCTGATTTTCTGGGACCCAGACCTAACTGCTTAGGCGTTAAAAATGGAAGCTTCTTTTTAAGGTTTTTATTTTTCCTTGATTCATATGGAATGCCATTTAAGCCAAAATTAAAAACATAAATAATTAAATAAATA
>NW_011335996.1:0-2249 GCF_000735185.1 Notothenia coriiceps
GTACTTAAGTACAGTAACAAAGTATTTGTAATCCACTACTTCCCACCATGTAGCAGATCTCATAATCAGTCTCATGTTGTTGATCTCACCATTCCCTCCTCCTCGGACGCCATGATCTGGTGCTGGGTGAAGGAGAACCGGCCATAGGGGTTGTCGCTGGCGGCCATTATAATCCTGGCGTGTTTTGCTATGGGACTGATCTCCAGGCCCGAGGTGGCGGAGGTCAAAGTGAGCTGGAACTCACGCCTCTCTTCAGGAAGTTCATCATCCAGAGCCTGCAGACATGACAGATATGACACAGACATATTTTATAGAGATCAAAACATTGTGATGCATCTTGGTCTGTGGGTATATTCTGCATACACTGACATATCATACTTACGTATATATAATAACTTGCTTCATATATATTTTCTACTTTTTTGTTTATTTCTAGTCTTTTTAATTAGTATTGTACAATGCCATGTCTTTTATGCTGCTGCAACACAAACATTTCCCAAATTGGGATCAATAAAGTACTATTTTATGTTATCCTATCCATTGTTCTTGCAAAATGTGAAATCTATTTCATGCAGTACCTTCAGGGTAATGGTGGCAGCAGACTGTCTGTCTCTCATAGTCACAGTGCCAGAGATCTCTTCAAACTGAGAGATTGCAGCAGGAGTGATGTTCCAGTACACCAGGACCTCTCCAAACACACCTGGACCCCGCACCAGGCTGGAGGAAACACAGATATACACAAGGATTTTAAACATGACATTATTGATTAATAAACCTCTCTTATTTGTTTCCCCAGGTTAGTTTGAAGTCCATCTCACCTGACCACTGCACTGCCGTTGTAATCTCCCTGAGGTTCTCCAATGAGGATGTTCCTGGAGGCCTCTTCTATCCCAATGATCCCCAGCGCAGCTTTGTCCGCCCGGATAGTGATGGTGGCGATGCCTAGAGGAGCAAAGATGATAACTGAGCAGTCAAGACGGATACGTGAGCTGAGCAAGTAATTGTGTACATGTGTGTGTTTGTGTTTGTGTGACGTCATGAGGGGCGCACAGACTGGTTGATTTAGTTATTTGACGTCAACTTTGACATCAAGTTACTACTATTACTTAGTTTATACCTTTTTTATCCAGGCCCCTTTTGTATTGTGTTTTATGTGTCACACTGTGGGACTGCGAGAAACGGTATTTCAAATGTTCTGTATCTATAAACATGTAGAATTCTTGACAATAAAGCTGACTTTGACTTTGAAGTTGACTTCACATTGACATTCGTTTTTGATTCACTTGAGTCACACTTGAAAATACATGAAGCAAAGGTATAGGGGTACTTCCAATATTAAAGTGGACCTATCATGCTATATTTGAATAATATAGTGTAGGACCATACATATATAAGGTATACTTATACGTTTTATTTTTCAAAATACCAAACAGATCATGCATTTTATCCATTCCTCATTTCGCTCAATTTAATACTGTCTTTCATGCTCGGATTCAGTGAGAACAGCACCATCTGGTGGCCTGAAATATGTACTACAGCGTCTCCAGCGCTTTCGAACGGCAATGTCCGTGGCTGTCTCCTCCTGATTGGTGGAGTTGGCCCAATAGCCGTTGCGCCACTTCTGTGACGTCATAGAAGTGTTCAAATCTGGATCAGTCTGTATCAGATCTGTTGCAGCCCCTTTTTAAGAGATTTGGGTATGGAGGAAAAGAGAGAGGGTTGTGTTTTCTGACACTTGGTGAGTTCCCTGACACACCGGGGACACATATTCATGTATAAAAGACGTACAAAGGTGCATTTTGCATGATAGGTCCCCTTTAAGTAGATCAAGAAGAAGGGGCTGGATTTTTACTGATCTCCAGGGAACTTTTTCAAATATGTCAAGACTCAATTGATTCGATTGAAATTCTTCTTCCTTTCAATGCTCTTCCTAAGTGTTTCTACCAGTTTTCAGATCTTATTCTTCATCAACTAATGTACGGGCGGTGATGTTTTTTAAATAAATACTGACCATTTAAGGGGTCGATGACAGCCCCACTGCCAGCAGGAAACAGACGGACAGTGAAGTGCTCATCTCCTTCCAGTGTGGTGTCAGCGAGGGCTCTGATCACAAGCGTCTTCATAGACTCAGTCTGGGAAGTAGAGCAGACTTCATGAAGCAGTGTAGTGTCCAGCACATATAGATAAATGATAATCTCTCAATGTTGTTATTACTGTATGTAGTGTAACCATCCCTTTGTACTGTACCT
>NW_011335997.1:0-2455 GCF_000735185.1 Notothenia coriiceps
GATATCACAGAGGGAAAATAGAAATAGTGAAGCTACAGCATGACTAAAGACAGAGGTGGGAAGTAATGGAGTACAAATACTTTGTTACTGTACTTAAGTACATTGTTCTGGTATCAGTACTTTACTCCACTACCCAAATACCTGTACTTTCTACTTCTTACATGTTGAACTCAAATACCTGTACTTTCTACTTCTTACATGTTGAACCCAAATACCTGTACTTTCTACTTCTCTCATTTTCCAAACAGGCTGGTTCCTTTAGTCTGAATGTGTGTTTGGTGGCGTGATCATTATTATTTAGAGTCATTGCGTGCCTATTGATTTGAACACGATCCGTGTATCCATCATTTCCTGGTCTTCTCTAAAGAAGAGGGACCAATGAAAACGTTGTCATGTTGCCGTTGGTCACCATGGAAACATTCATTAGCTAACAATGACATTATTGTTCTATTAATATAAAGGGAGGTCAGGTACTCTTTAAAACAGCTGCTAGTTATGGGTACTTTTTACTGAAGTACATTTCAAAGCCTCTTTACTTTGACTTGAGTAAAGAAGTTTAGTCAGTACTTCTACTTTCACCAGAGTATTTTTAAACACGAGTATCTGTACTTCTACTTGAGTAAAGGACGTGTGTACTTTTGCCATCTCTGCTTATTCAAATGTATTTATATAGCCCGGTATCACAAAACACATTTGTCTCAAAGGGCTTCACAAAACAAGCATATCTGAGAGTATAGTCAAATGACCAGATAAATGTGAAAATACCGTTCTTTTGATATTGTATCATTATATAACAGATTGCTGTACCTTCTTCTCAGAGGGAATGCTACTGAAGGACACCGTCTTCTTCCTGCCTCCGCCCATTTTCTGCACCGAAGTATCCTGGGAAAAGACAAAGACAGGTGGTCAAAACAAGAAGAAGTTTTACTCCATGTTAAGAAGAATATGATCAGACTGTGTCTTTAAACAACATAACCTGAAGGTAGATTCTAAATTCAGACGCTCTTTTGTTATTTGCACAATATCATTTTTTGACAAATAAAAGACTAGCGTTTTATTTTGAGCACATTTGAAAAGAGAAAATCGAGCCTGGAGAGTTCATTGTTTTCCATCAGAAGCCTGTGAAGCGTGGTATACAAGCACACAAAGCAGCCCCGTAAAACCACCGTATACAAGTAATCGACTCAGAAGAAAAGAAATCATTAAAACTAATGCATTGCAGAGCTTTCATACGAGAAGGCTTGTTAAAAAACATAAAAACAAATCATCTGAGAAGTCATTGTTCACACACAGTCGGAGTTTTGAAGTTAAAATCCAAAATGTTTCCTTTCCTTTCTTAGAACAATTACTAACTTGCGGTTTTCTACAGTTTTGAACACACCAACAGAAGGAAAGCTCCAGAATCTTTGAGATGGTTGGACTTCAAATCCTGGCGTTCACTTGTGTATTTCTGGGCCTGTGAGTGTGTTTCACAGTTTCTCTCTTCACTTTGTTTTAGAACGGAGGACCCGGCCAGCTCACTTTAATCTGCTTCTCTAAATTTGGACAACATGGCATCTCACAGTCTTCCTGATCTTCACATCCTTATTTAGCCCGGTGAGCTGGCTGCAAGGGAATATTGTAATAAGTGGGATGGAGGCGGTGGGCGTGCAGAAGTTCGACTGTAAAAGTGTACCGTGTGAAACGAGGAAACCATTTTAGCATTTAGGAGGTTTTTTAAAATATCAATCAGAGTCGGAAGGTGTTTTTACTGAAAGAGGGAACTGCTGTCACTCCGTCTGGACAAGACACACATTATTTTGGTTCTTCTTGTTATAAAAAACACATCTTTGGAGCTGTATATTAGTCAATCAACAGGAAGTTGATCTCCAAGGCTTCTGTTGTGTGCAAGACAACAATCTTTGGTTTTATATAGAGCATTTAAAGTTATGGTAAGTTTGAGAAACCAGCTCGAGTGCGCTAGAATTTGAAAATACACGACCGGAGAAAATCTGCTACTTCCTCACAGAGCCCCTCCTCCAACACACATGAACGGGCACATGACCAATGAGGGCACGAGATAAGTTTGTGCACAGATGGAAGGCTGACAGGCAGGTAAGCCATCCAGTTACTTTAGCCGGGCCGGCTCAGATGATTGGTCGTGCTTTTTACAGCGCCACGACTTCCAAAGATGAAATGTTTTTAATGGATTTTTTGTCAAAGCACTTCAGATATTCATTGCTATCGGGATGTTAAGAGCATTCCATGGAATATAACAAAAAGTGTATCTCGAGCCGGTTTTCTCAAACTTACCTACCCCACCCCGTTTCATTTTTATTTGATAAGCAAATGTACGCAGTGAGTCACGTAAGCTGCTCTGGCTCCTTGTGAAAAACCGCTCACAGCTGATCTGTTGTGACACACACACACACACACACACACACACACACACACGTTATTAACTCCCAAAACAACA
>NW_011335998.1:0-3411 GCF_000735185.1 Notothenia coriiceps
TATCTTTCAGGAAAGGATCATGAAAATGCCAGAAGAACAATCAAGAAAACTGTGGGCCAAGGATGAGTTTGCCGCAGTAATGCGGTATTTTAAGCTTCATATTGCCAAAGGAAATCTGGCAACCAAATCCGAGTGCCATCACTGCAAGCTGGTTGAAGGTGCTTGATGAACGAACAGTACAACATGTAAGAGACTTTGTTCGCAATCGCGGAATTGCTCGAAAGAGACAGTCACAGTGAAACCATCAGTTTTGTTTTGTATTATGTTGTGGTTATCTTGATGACTTAATGTTTTAAGCTGTTAATTAAGAAAAGCCTTTGATTTGGGTTATTTACCTATTTAATTTTGTGTTAATCAAAGGATTTGATGCTCTTATTTGTATCCAATGTGTTTTTTGAGACATTGGTTTGAATTGTATACTATTCAGATATGTCCTGTGTTATAATGTTGTGGTAAGTTAGATACAAATTGCGTTATAATGGGAAAGCTATGTAACATTTTGGATGTTGTCCTGGCCATTTTGTTTTGTGGCCCAAAAAACTATTGTGGTAAGCTGTCTGTCGATCTGTATGTCTCTCTGTCTGTGTAGCTGTTTGTCTGTCTGTAAGCTGTCTTTCTGTCTGTCGATCTGTATGTCTCTGCCTGTGTAGACGTTTGTCTGTCTGTAAGCTGTCTTTCTGTCTGTCGATCTGTATGTCTCTGCCTGTGCTGTCTGTAAGCTGTCTTTCTGTCTGTCGATCTGTATGTCTCTCTGTCTGTGTAGCTGTTTGTCTGTCAGCTGTCTTTCTGTCTGTCGATCTGTATGTCTCTCTTTCTGTGTAGCTGTTTGTCTGTCTGTAAGCTGTCTCTCTGTCTGTCTGTAAACTGTCTTTCTGTCTGTCGATCTGTATGTGTAGCTGTTTGTCTGTCTGTAAACTGTCTTTCTGTCTGTCGATCTGTATGTCTCTGCCTGCGTAGCTGTTTGACTTTAATGTGTTTAAACAAATGTATTGGTTTGAGAAGAGTTAAAACTACTTTATTTTAAAATTAAAATGACTGCTCCCATAATGCTGTGTCCTGTCAGGTTGTGTATTTATGTCAGTTTGGAGGGTTGTGGGAGTGGCCTTATTGTCCCTTTAAAGACCCCATAGTGTTTTTTTGGTCCTTATAAGTCACACTTTTATCAGAAGACATATGTCTGTGTATACCACAATATAAGTAGGTGGTGTGTTTAACCGTTCTTAAGGGTGTATCAGCTATCTAAAGTGAGCTGAGTACTTTGACCCAACTCCCATAGTTGTAGGACCTCAGGAAAGGGTAGCCCATCTAAACCACCACTGGGCCGGTTTTGGGGAAAAGTGTGGCTATTACATAAAAACCTGTGTGTGCGTGTGTATGTGCGTGTGTGTGTGTGTGTGTCAGCAGGGGATGGTGCAGTTGAAAGTATTTTCTTCTCAGAAACTCAATTTATTGTATTGATCTCTGCAATGGCACTTCAAATTTAAAAAGCCACCTGTGTTTCGGAAAAATGTATAATCCCTCGATCAACCCAATATCATCGCCATGCACCTAACACCTCTCAGCGTTCAGACAGCCACTATAAATACATGAATGCCTGTTTAATTATACACTTCCTCTTCACATTTTTTCAAAACCTTAAGTCTTCAGAGCAGAACATTCTTTTTTTGTCTTTTCCCTCGTCCAGGATCCACTCATATGATCAACGATGACAATACCTTCTGTTCAAAAGCTTCTTCGGGGCCGGTCCAATTTGCACTCTAATCCAACTTCTGAATATCCTCTTCATATTGAGGCTCCTCTGGTCCCCTATATTTATCAAAACATCTGACATAATTGCTTCATCCTCGGATGTGGACTTATGCTTGTGATGTTTATTAAACCCTGGTTTCTGTGATTTGGTCCCGTCTCTGTGCTGAGGTTCCAGGTTCCGCTGTGTATTTCGCAGCCTTCAGGATTTTAAAGCCCTTTGACATTTACAAATGTCCTGTTTTTTCATAGAAATTGTAATAAATAAAGTTCTATCATCTAATCATCAGTTTTGGGCACTAGGTGATTTGGGCACCAGGTGATCATGTATTGGAGCCAGGAGGTGGTGATTAATGCTCCAGAGGCATATGGATTTGACCAGGGT
The DNA here is from genome assembly GCF_000735185.1 of Notothenia coriiceps. Taxonomy (NCBI): domain Eukaryota; kingdom Metazoa; phylum Chordata; class Actinopteri; order Perciformes; family Nototheniidae; genus Notothenia; species Notothenia coriiceps. The sequence goes on from NW_011335998.1 coordinate 2,132, forward strand.
AAAACAAGGACATAGCTAAAGGGCAGCAGGACAAGGAAAAGGAAAACCGTTCTTTGTTGACACTGGATCAAATAAATGAATGAATCAACGCTCTTGCCTGGACTTGGATCATTCCCTTCGTAAGATTCGCTAGCTGGTGCCTCCCTGGCGGTTATTGACTGTGTGATTCTCAATGTGTCATGGTGCGTGATAAACACTTTCTTTACATTTCTACTTAAAGAATTTTAAAACAAATGCTTTTTGTTGCACATATATTTAGTTGACTAGCTGTGATCCATTGCAATGAATCAGCCTCTCCTCCTACAAAAAACGACCACATTGGTCGATTGTTTAAGCAGCTTAGATTACGACCCATAGCCACGTTTTAAAGTGTAGCACCTCTAGTGGTCGTGTAAGAAACAACATGCTCCCGTTTATTCACAAATAACCCTCTCTGGAAAATCCTAAATTGTAGAATAGTTTGGCCATTCAAATGCTTTTTGATTAGATTTCTAGCGAGAAGTGTATATTGTACTTTTAGAATCCACGTCCAGTGGAGGTGTAGGATCTATAGTTTGATAGATATTTACGAAGGTGATCTGAGGTCTCATCATGATAACGTGCAGCTTCCATGTAAAGTTCGCGTGGGTGAAAACAGTTTTTCCGGTCTCAAAGTTTTCACAATAAAACCGGATATATTCCCCTTACTGTCAAATGATTACACAGTGATATCTGCATTACTCATCCACTAAAAAACATCTGTTTATCCTTGTTAATTACACAATATTGATTGATTTAAATTGTGTGCAATGCTTTTGTGTTTTTAACCTCCGATTCAGAGAAACAAATCGTTTTTTAGAAGTTTAGACACTACAGTTTCCGAAGACACTACACTACCCATAATCCCCAGCTATCGTTTGGGACTACAACATCCGCCTTGCTTTACAAACCCCGTGATTAGTCATCAAGCCCTGTGATTGGATGTTGGAGTGGCAGTGCGACAAGGTTACGCTGAGCGTCAACAGCTCTTTGAAATGGAATGGAACCACGGCATACTTTCCAAAACTGGAATTGGACGGGTCCAGCCCCCGGGTCCAGCCCATACAGATGTAGCACTGAATTTCAGACTCCAGCTTACAGCTTCCTGCCTACGACCTGCCTAAGACCAGTATAGAGGAATGTTAAGCCCTCCCACTATTTTCCAAGAGGGCGTTGCCAGATTTTCAATTTCAGTTTTTAACCAGGAGATGACGCTTCATTCACAAATACAGAAAGACAAGTTTCATGGTACTTTCAGTTGT
>NW_011335999.1:0-3101 GCF_000735185.1 Notothenia coriiceps
CGGAGCTCTACATTTCGATATCTGCCGTCTAATTGAAAGTGACAGGACGGCACCTGTAGCTCTCTTGGAACAGTGTTTACCAGGGAAATGTTAGGGGTGACTGTGAGGGGAAGAGGACTGGACATTCAATAAATAATATCTACCATTCCAGATCAGTAAATAACAAAACCTGTTAGTTATTGGTGTTACTCCACCTTCATCATAGCACTGAGACTTGGGTTGACAGGTTTTTGGGTTTCTTATGGTTGCTTATTGCTTTGCGTAGATACGTTAGATCGTCTGCTTCTGTACCTCAGGCTATTTTGCTTAAGATATGTTAAAAAAAGTCTCTGTTTAATTATTTTGCAACTAGAAACATGCGTGTGACTCTAATACCTCATTCACACCAACGGTGTTTCAGGACCGGTTCGGAGCTGGAGCTTGAAAAGCACCGGGGTTTCCTGTTCACACCACAGCGGAGCAGCCTCTTAGCTCCGGAATCCAGCGTTTCAAGCACCAAAAATTGTCCGGCCAGAGCAAAAGCACCACATACGTCACGCTTACGTCGAGGCGGGGGCAGGGGCGGGATCAACTCCTGAACAACAACAAAAAGCTGGCGTTTTATCCAGTTTGTACACAACGATGGAGAAACCATCACCAGTCGGACTTTGGGCAGTTCGAAAAGAGCCGGAGCTAAACCGAAGAACCGGTTCTGAACCTGAAAAGCTCTAGCACGGAGCTTGAACCGGAGCTGCGTTGGTGTGAATGAGGTATGAGATTAAGTTATGCGCTTTTAATGTGGTTTAAAATGAGCATGTTTTTGTATTGTTTCCAACGGGGAGAGAGCGTTTTTGTGCCCCTGCTCCGAGTACTCTCAGTTTAAAGTATTTTAACTTTTCAGGAAGGCGCCAGCTACGTTACTGTAGATGTTGGAGGTAAAGCTCATGTCTTTCATTCAGAAACTTTCATATCAATGACCGAAAAGCCCTGAATGTGGCCGCCGGTAAGGGCTGTACTTTTATCGCCACAAGTGAATTGTCCACGTCTCTTAACAGCTGAGGCTCATTCTTAAAAAGTGAGAACAATCCTCCCTTTGGATGTAACAGTAAACAAACAAAGTAGCACAAACAGATAATAACATCCAGGGAGATATAGTTGTAAAATAAACATAAAAAACATATTTTGGAGAATTTATTTTGTGAAACGCTGGGAAGAGGCTCTCCCCTGCGCCCTGCCAGAAGGCAAAAGAAAAGGCCCTTGGAGTAGTTTGTGGATCGTTCATCTACGATAAGAACTTTTCAGGAGACGAATAAGAGAACATAACCGAGGGGACAAATCAGTGTGAGAAAAGGAATTTAGTTGGACAGTCCTCCCTGATCAATAACTCCAGCTGAAGCTCAGTTCAGGCGACAGCACCTTTAAACTTTTATATTTTGAGAAAGCCTCCCTTTCTGCTGCTGCCAGCTCTATAAAATGAACGCCATTTGTCCTCGCCTCCTTCATCACCGGGGCCTAGGCATCTAAAGGAGTTAAGAAGCAAAAGAAAGGACTCCATATTTTTTCTCATCCTCATTAGGCGCTAGCGACCAGACAACTTCTTTTTTGTTTCTTCCCGCGGCCATCCGGTCTGCCTTCGTCTCTTAAATCTTGATGCAGGCAGCGGTGATGGAGCTGGAGCCATGCAGGGTATGATCTTCTCCGGCGATACTAAAGATCTGAAAAAAGCTTCTTGAGCAGAAGGAGGGGAGAGGAATGAGCTCACACTTCCTGCGGCTTTGTATTCAAAGTCACAGCCATCTAATTTTCACCAGGACCGGCTACTAATCAAGTAGTAAAGGCATCATTTCCCAGTTTAAAGCCCATTCCAGTGTTTAACTTGCCCATAAATTCTGAAAGGGTAGTTACAATTCTTCTCACGTTACAAAACGTCAGTGCTTAGTTTGGTTATTGTGCAGTTACCGCCATCTGGATGCAACGGTTTGGCAACATAACAAAGGTGAGAAATTAAGGTGTTTATCTAAAGTAGGTAAGAAATTAATTACATTCGTATCGTGTGACTTTTACTCCAGATTCAAAATACAAAGGATTCAAAGGCTTTTTTGTCTTTGCACGACAGCTACAGCTTAGTTTGGCAATGAACATGTCTTTCTCTCCCAACAATGCAACAGATGCTATATTCAAGACAGACAAATACATAGCAAGAAATGCTGTACCTTTTTAGTCCAACAACTTTATCTAAAAGCCGTAATTGTTAAGTACTATTAAGTTTAAGATTTGACATGCAATTTGATCAAATGTGGTCCATTGTTAGAGTTTAAACTAGACAACAGAAGGTGGACAATGACTTTATGAAATACCCTTCACAGGCTTCAGATGTGTCCACACAAAACTTTTTCCTAATCAAACTCATGTCGCAGGTTTGAGGAAGCAGAGACAGAGCAAAGGGAGTTCTGTGATGCAACATAATAATGGGCTTGCAGTGCGAAAAGAACATTTATTACATTTGACAACCTTTTGCTGCAAGTTCTCACATTTTGCAACACCTTTAATTTAACAGCATTGCCTTGTGGGACTACTTAAACTAACCTAGTTTCTACTAGCATTACCTGGACTTTTGGATACAGGTACATAGGTGACAAATATATTGTATTACTTAAAGCAACTTTTGTATGAACTTAGAAACTGCGATTTTAAATACTGGAAAAAGCTGAACATTTTACCTTAAAGAAGACATTCTGCACATTTTCAGGTCTGTATCAGTATGTAGTGTCTCTACTTTAAAGAGTCCTCTCCTGCTGATGTTCAGGTGTATATCAGTATGTAGTGTCTCTACTTTAAAGAGTCCTCTCCTGTTGATGTTCAGGTGTATATCAGTATGTAATGTCTCTACTAGAGTCCTCTCCTGCTGATGTTCAGGTGTATATCAGTATGTAGTGTCTCTACTTTAAAGAGTCCTCTCCTGCTGATGTTCAGGTGTATATCAGTATGTAGTGTCTCTACTTTAAAGAGTCCTCCTCTCCTGCTGATGTTCAGGTGTATATCAGTATGTAATGTCTCTACTTTAAAGAGTCCTCTCCTGCTGATGTTCAGGTGTATATCAGTATGTAGTGTCTCTACTTTAA
>NW_011336000.1:0-2264 GCF_000735185.1 Notothenia coriiceps
CAAAGTCCCCTCCTTACATAATGCATGTTTTTCTGCTGTATTTGAAGAAAGATAAAATATCATTTTACCATTAGTTCTTAGAGAATGTTTCCATGCTGAACAACGGCAAAATGACACAGTTTTCATTGGTCCCTCTTTAGAGAAGACCAGGAAATAATGGATACACGGATCGTGTTCAAATCAATCAGGCACGCAATGACTCTAAATAATAATGATCACGCCACCAAACACACATTCAGACTAAAGGAACCAGCCTGTTTGGAAAATGTGAGAAGTAGAAAGTACAGGTATTTGGGTTCAACATGTAAGAAGTAGAAAGTACAGGTATTTGTGTTCAACATGTAAGAAGTAGAAAGTACAGGTATTTGTGTTCAACATGTAAGAAGTAGAAAGTACAGGTATTTGGGTTCAACATGTAAGAAGTAGAAAGTACAGGTATTTGGGTTCAACATGTAAGAAGTAGAAAGTACAGGTATTTGGGTTCAACATGTAAGAAGTAGAAAGTACAGGTATTTGGGTTCAAACATGTAAGAAGTAGAAAGTACAGGTATTTGTGTTCAACATGTAAGAAGTAGAAAGTACAGGTATTTGTGTTCAACATGTAAGAAGTAGAAAGTACAGGTATTTGTGTTCAAACATGTAAGAAGTAGAAAGTACAGGTATTTGTGTTCAACATGTAAGAAGTAGAAAGTACAGGTATTTGGGTTCAGAATGTAAGAAGTGAAAGTAAAAAGTTGTCAGAAAAATAAGTAGTGGAGTAAAGTACTGATACCAGAAACATGTACTTAAGTAGAGTAACAAAGTATTTCTACTCCACGACTTCCCACCTCTGTATTTAGTGTTATTATTTGGAGCATCATGCTGTACCTGGTCATGGTCTCAGTGGGGAAGAACTGCAGCTCGTTGTGGTCCAGACTGAGACGTGTGAGTGTGAACAGCCCGGCCAAAGCCTCCGTGTCCAGGTAATTTAAAGAGTTGTGACTCAGACGAAGCCATTTGATGTTCTGCAAGCCCTGGAGGAAGAAAAGGAGGTCTGATATTTAATGCTTCAAAGATTCAGAGACTGTCGTATTCAACGCAACAGGTTGTTGTCAATGAAAATATAAAACCCCAGGCTCCTCCAACAATGCTGCATACAAACAGTGCAAGAGGTATTACAATTGTGAATAGATTAGTGCAAGAACATCATTTTGCAACAATAAAAAGCCTGAATATTCAAACATATACAGTGACAAAGTGTATGGATTCAGTTGCAATAATTTAAAACACAATCCACTATCTTTAATTGTATTTCTGAGCAGCTGCAGAAAGCACAGTGTAAACTTCTCACTGTGTGTTACAGTCTATATTTGAGGTGTGTTTGTTACCTGGAAGGCCATGTTGGGGATGTACACCAGCTGGTTGTGTGTGAGGGAGAGCAGGTTGAGGAAGCCGAGCTGAGAGAAAGCTCCGGGCTGAATCTCCTCCACCCGGTTACGGTCGATCAGGAGCTGCTTCAGCGAGGACAGGCCGTCAAACGACTCCTGGACTCACAAGGAACACAACAAGCTTCACTGTGGGGCCAGGAAAATGTGTTAGACGAAGGAGACAGACATTTGACTTGAGCTAAGGAGCAATACTGTGTAGAAATGCTTCTGAATTATAGTGGCATTCACAAATGTTAAAACTGCTAAGATCTTAGGCTTTGAAATGATCATTATCACATTTTTTATTTAATAAAACCAATGTGTGTTGGTGTAAACCTATTTGACAATAAACCTGAATCTGATTCTGAAGATGATGGTACAAAATGATTGTGTGTGTGTGTGTGTGTGTGTGTGTGTGCGTGTGTGGAGTTGGTACAGTGTGTGTGTGTGTGTGTGTGTGTGTGTGTGTGTGTGTGTGTGTGTGTGTGTGTGTGTGTGTGTGTGTGTGTGTGTGTGTGTGTGTGTGTGTGTGTGTGTGTGTGGACCTGGTACAGTGTGTGTGTGTGTGTGTGTGGACCTGGTACGTGTGTGTGTGTGTGTGTGTGTGTGTGTGTGTGTGTGTGTGTGTGTGTGTGTGTGTGTGTGTGTGTGTGTGTGTGTGTGTGTGTGTGTGGACCTGGTACAGTTTGTGTGTGTGACCTGGTACAGTGTGTGTGTGTGTGTGTGTGTGTGTGTGTGTGTGTGTGTGTGTGTGTGTGTGTGTGTGTGTGTGTGTGTGTGTGTGTGTGGACCTGGTAGAGAATGTCGATGTTGTTGTTGGCCAGGTTGAGGAAGACGAGGCGTCCGAGGCCACGGAAA
>NW_011336001.1:0-4068 GCF_000735185.1 Notothenia coriiceps
TTCTGATTGCTTTGTTTACATGTTTAACTATGTCCCTGTGTTTGTGTGTGTGTGTGTGTGTGTGTGTGTGTGTGTGTGTGTGTGTGTGTGTCACCATTGACACCATTAGATGTGTCACAAACCAATTTATCTTTTATTCCTAAAATTACATTTCATCACTAACAATTACTTCCACATGCATTGATGAGATGTGTTTCATCTCTAGCAGTGAATCATTGTCTTTGCTTCCTGAGGAAAATGAGTGTATGAAACACTGAGAAGCAATAGATACGTTCAATGTGTACAATGTGGATGAGTAATTGTGTGTATAGTGTGTATGATACATGCAGTATGCAGGATACAAGCGACAAAGTCATGAGTTTATGCACGCTGAAACTATATAAAATATCTATTGTTTATCAATATTCTTATGAACAAGTTAAGTGTGTTTGTAACAACAATGCCAATATGACACATGCATTACATACTGACTAAAATATTCAACAAACAATCTCTTAGGAACTTATTTGTCCATGTTTTCTTTCTCAGTAAAACTTAACTTAAACTTAATAAATAGGATTTGCAGTAGTTCAGTGGAGCAGCACATATCAGGTTAGACAGCAACACGTAGCAGGCACTTATGCACATATGCTGAGCAGACGGGAAGGAGCATACTACTAAAGCTATTTTTTGAAAATCTCTAGGTTTTCTACCTTTTCTGAGGATTCTTTGAAGCAGTGAACTCTGTCTCGGCAAGATGTTCGATATTGTTTTCCCCTGAGATCAACCTGAGCCACATCACACGGTGCCACAGTCAAAGAGGAGCTGGGTAAGGCACGGTGGCATGAAAGGAAGCGGAGCACATTTACAACAGACGCTAATTAGGACACATTCCCACCCAGTGTGAGACCCCAATTTACAGATGTTGAGAGAACAACTGCTGTGTCTATTTACTGGTCCTAATATATGAAAGTTCAAGAAATCATACATTTATCATTAATACTTCCATATAGCTGTTTAAGTAATTTCAATGTAAGGAAGCAATGTATTTTTGCTTAAAACAATCTCATTTTCTCCCGACAGGTGTAAAAAACTGTTCTGATCCACTCTGCCTGTTGATGCTGGAGAACTGTTCTTGCAGTAATTACTTATGGCGGGTGGTAAAAGTTTCAGTATGCCAACCCTTATGTGCATACTTTTTATGGCACTCCAGGCTAAGCATACGCACACATGTGTATGGGAATGTGTTTTGAATCAGTACCTGTGAAGATGTATCTAGTGGTTGATTCCCAAGTTTCCCCTAACTGTTGTTTATTTATAACTTGAATTAATAAAAACCTCTGAGGAATCACTGCACTTTGAATAAGACAATTGAAAAACTGCAATAAGCACAAGCAAGTGAAGTTAACAGCCATGCTCTGCACTGATTAGCTTTTTTGTGTCTCAAACTTAAATAAAGTGGGATATGACTAACGAGCTCGTTAGCAAATATTTCAGTACCAGAATATTCCATTGGGGACACCGTGTGTTTGTGTGGAGTCTGTTTAAATGTATGCTTAAAATACCATATCTACAATGAGAAATCATGTAGTAAAAACAATAATATCCTACATTAAGTGGATGTGTGTCTTCATGTGCTTGTATAACTTTACCTATGGTACTGCCATTGTGCATTTTCTCATAGACATGTGAATGCTTCCTAGGTTACTAATCCTCCTATTTAGTGAACCCTTTCCATGACATTAATCAGTTGCTAGGGGAGAAATCACAGTAGGTCTGAACCCTTCATTCTTTTTTTAGCAACAGCACATCGTAACACATTTAAGACGCACAGAGAGTAAGTTAACACACTCCTGTTTCTCACTTTGAAACGGATTTACAAATACACAGATTTATTGATGAGAATAAAAAACAGCTAAATGGCTGGAATCCTTCATAGTCTCTAATATGACATTTAATAAACAATAATGATTTGGTGGTATGGAAAAATTCAATAGAGGCACTCAACAAGTCTGTTAAAAATAGAGTGTTTATTGCATTTGACAAGTATTACATATTAAAATCTCTGTTCATTGGATCCAAATTTGGATTCAACCTCAGCTAATCAACTATGTCCTTTTCACATTCTCATTTGCATGTGTATTGCCTGTCATGATCCCAAGTACTGTATACGCTTAAAGGGTGAATCAATAGTGCTTAAACATGTTGTGCTATACCCAAAGCAATTTCAAAGAGGGTAATTTCTTTTAAATATAGTACCTTCATGCCGATCTAGATCCCTCCGCTTCGCGTCGGGCTCCTGATCAGCCTGTCGGTGTTCTTTTCCCCATAATGACCGCGTCGTTAGTCATTATTCATTCGTTTTAAAGCAGGAGGCATAAACGCTTGCCTCGGGGAGGGAGAAAAAGAGCCACAGCGGAGAATAAACAGAAGGGCAACCATTGCAACCATGCAAGGGAAGTCTTCTTCGCTGCTTTTGTGGCAGACTACAGCGCCACTTACAGGCCTGGCATATGTACTACAGCATCTCCAGCGCTTTCGAGCGGCAATGGCCGGCCGTGGCCCAACCCCACATTCCCCTGGTAGGTGGAGAGTTGACCAATAGCCGTAGCGCCACCGTCCTGACGTCAGGACAGTGTTCAAATCTGGATCAGTCTGTATCAGATCCGTTGCAGCCCCTTTTTTTAGAGATTTGGGTATGGAGGAAAATAGAGAGGGTTGTGTTTTTTCTGACACTTGGTGAGTTCCCTGGAACACCGGGGACACATATTCATGTATAAAAGACGTACACAAGTGCATTTTGCATGATTGGTCCCCTTTAATTATTAAAACTCACCAAAATCTTAACAACGTTAACATGTAATGGAAAACAACTGCTGCGACATCATTGAGTGGGCGTGGCCCCTTTTGTTAGACTCTTTGTTAGCACAGAATCAGCTACTACTTATTGGTGTTAAACCCTTTTCTCATTTCCATAGGCAGTATTTACTGAGAGCAGGATTCAGAGCACTGGAAAGAGAACGAGTCACAGGCTTCATCCCACCACCCCCCTCCTACAAACAGACGGTTAAACACAACCTCTTTCACTCATCCATGATTTGTTATTAATTTAAGTTTGGAAACAAATGTAGTCTCCCTTAAAGAACCTTAAAATGAAAGCCACAGAAATGAGGAAACCCTAATGAAGGAGGATGATGGTATTTGACTATGCCTCCCTCAAAGTCAAAATCCCACTTACTCTGACAATCACCACTGAGGCAAGGTTTGAAAGCACGCAATTTCTGTCTATACGTTCATCTTATATACTACAACGACAGCATGTGCTCCCTAGTGCAAATTTTCAGAGCATTTCAATTTATAAACAGGCAGGCGACAACAGCTCTGTCACATAACTGCAACGTCTAAGCACATTAACAGGCTCAGTGGAAAACAGGATTCAGAGTGTGAAGAGGCTCTGCGATTCCCACCAATCAGCCAGCAGTCAGACCAGTTAGCTCTTCATCACGTGCTCATTTCAAATACAGCCCCTCAGAAGTGGAGGAATGTGGCTACTGTACGATGACGGATCAGAAATAACCGTTCAAGTTAAACGCATCATTCCCTCCAGACTCTGGCTGTGTTCGAAATCAGCATGAGAATGAAGAGTAATGGTCTGCTTGCTGCTGCTGGTGTGCGAATCGCAGAGCCTGAATCGCTGCTTTGTCCATGAGCTGCTATGATTGCTTAGCGGACCGTCTGCAGTTTACTCGTGACGAGTCGTGGTTGTCATATGCGCTGCCTGTTTGATATAATTGAAGTGCAATCTGAAAGGGGGGGGCGATAGCGAGAGGGATGGCGTGCGTGGAGATAAGTGGAGCGTATGACAGATGAATTTGCGGGGCTGTCAAACCTGCGCCGAGCTTGTCGGAGAGGAAGGGGTTCTGACCTTGAGGGGCATAGTAATGTACGCCATCATCCTCGCTGTCGAGTAGTTTCTCAGTTGCTGTCTTCAGTTTTGGAAAGGTGTCTTTTAAGGGAGCTTAGCATGTTGTGTCTCAGTGAACTTATAATTAATAGAAGCGAAACCAGGGATGAGTCGAGAGCGTTCGT
>NW_011336001.1:4113-31149 GCF_000735185.1 Notothenia coriiceps
GTCACGTTGCTTTAAGATCAGGGATGCATTTGAAGACAAAATGTACCTAAATAATTTAAAGCGGCCTTCATTAAACCAGCCGGTAAATGTCCGATATGCGAGACGATTAAAAGGATTTTCTGATTACTAGTATTTGCACTTGTTCCACAGTCACAAATAGGAGTTTTGCTGTCATGTGAAAAGTGAAATAAAACAAAAGTAAGAGTAAGTCATTTTACTGCAAAGAGAGCAGCAGGGGTCTGGACGTCTGTGTGCGTTGTGTGGAGTGACATTATCGCTAGAGTCCACTCTCGGCTTGAGTACCTATCACTTCTGTCTCTCTCTCTCATGTCACTTTTCCTGTCTCTCTTCTCCCCGCCTTCTCTCTCGCTCAGTCCATCTCATTAATACTCTCCACCTTCCCTTCGGGGCCTATTATCATTAGCCCTCTAAATCGAATCTCATGGAAATTGCCAGGAGACTAACGCTTGCCGCAGTTGACTGACACCACCGCGCTGGATTTGTATTCCAGCGCGACTCTCTCTCTCTCTCTCTCTCACACACACACACACACACACACACACACACACACACACACACACACACACACACACACACACACACACACACACACACACACACACACACACACACACACTTACAATGCTTATGCTTATGGGCATCCAGTTGATTAGCCTAGTTCAATACAATGCAACACATGTAGGTCACTATAATCTAGGACCTGTATTGTGTGTGTGTGTGTGTGTGTGTGTGTGTGTGTGTGTGTGTGTGTGTGTGTGTGTGTGTGTGTGTGTGTGTGTGTGTGTGTGTGTTAGGTGAGTACAATCGTGCTGCAGTAAACCTGCTGGTTGGCAAACGGTAGCAGGTCTCCAGGCCTCAGCTTGTAGGGGTCAAATGTCATCTGTACTGACACAAACCTTTACATACTCTATATATGCAGTATACTGTATTTCTAGATACATTTGCATCCATGTACATTATACATGCAATATTACATTACAGCGTACATGTTGTTGAACATACGGGCGACTGTGGCTGTGAGGGAGTGCGTCTTTCAACCAGAAAGTTGTGGGCTCGATCCCACAATGTGCAGTCAACATGTTGATATATCCTTGGGAAGGTTACTTGAGCCATGAGTTGCTCCCGATGGCATGGCCAACGGTGTTTGAATGTGTATGAATGAAAGTCCCCTAAAGCCAGTGGTACTGCACTCTATGAATGAGGTGTGAATGGGTGAATGACTCGTAGTATGTAAAATGCTTTGAGTGGTCGAAAAGACCTGGTAAAGCGCTGTTAAAGTACAGTCCATTTACCCTTTGAACCAGCAAAGAGTGGGTCTAAGATAAAACCAACTAAACAACATTTAGTATGACACATGCTGCTTTTTGTCAATTCTGCTCTGAATATTATAACCAGTTCATTTACAAAATAATTTTTGGAACACACACACATTCAGTAGTCACAATGACAACATCTCAAACCACAGACACTTTTTACTGCAACAGAGTACATTTCAGCTCATCCATGTGCGGTTTTGCAATATGGCCAGTACACAGTTTTTACGGATCAAAAAACTCCATTAGTCTATTTGAAGTTACGGGCCAGCTGGATGTTGATTTTTGTTGGCAACAAGATGTTAAAAGAACGAGAAATGTGATGTTGGGGACAGGGAAACTGGGTCTAATGTGTGCCTAAATAATGAATAATACAGGCAGGCTTCAATTGGCACTGAAGTGAATACATGAGCTGCTACAGCATGTGGTTTTTTAGGCACAATAGTAACAAAGAGTTTCATTTCCTTAAAACTCTATGTCTCTGTGGTTGCAGGGTAGATTGTCCACTCAATTTGTTTCTGCTGTATCCTGAGCTGGCCTCAGTTCACTCAGGCGGCAGCACTCAATTAAGAAGTGATATCGAGGGAATTGATAAGAAACTTTGATGAATTGGTGAACTTCCCACTCCCCTTACGGTGGTAACCGCTAGCTGAGCAGCGCAGGAAAAGATGAAAGCACAATTTGTACCCAGACCTATGCTTGGTTAGAAATATGAGCTAGTATAATGAGATTGTCCAAAAAGTATCTCCCAGGGCAGGATAAAGATGAATAACAGCTCTCCTATTGGAATCAATTAGACCCAAAGGATTTCGGCTCCAAAACGGTGTTTGATTGTGATGTGCAGATCTTCTTCTTTTTTTTTCTTTTTTAATAATATCCAATATGTATCTCAGGGATTGGTAAAACAATGTATTGGTTGAGATTATACCCTCGGATGCAATCCTGTATAAATACAATACCATTCAACTCACAATAATACACACAGTCATTCCAACCTACTTCACAGTGTGACATCACCTTTTTATTTATAATTCATAATTAGAACTAATCCACCTGCCGTACATTGCATGTTTCCCTACACATATTTGGTTTCACTATATTGTCAGTGTTTAACGGGTGCCGTGTATTAAGGGGCAACTAGAGGTAAGTTGCAAAACCTAGTCAGCATGCAAAACTGCACAGAACAAGCCACTGCCTTGTCCTCCCCCCCTCTCACACCACAGGGACACATACGAACACACAAACATGCACGGTGCCACTCAGAAACACAGCTTGCAGCACAAAAAAAAGCAACCTTTTCCAATTCTGTTTTGAGAAAAATAATAATGAGAAAATCAATAAGGCCACTCGGGGGGGCAAACACAAAAAGCACAAGAGTGAATGGGCAAACACACAACATCTTATTTTTACTCTGAGAAAAGCTATAAAAACTGCATTTTTGTGGGCAACCTCTGTTTTTCTGTTAGCTAATCGCTAAGAGCATTTTCTTATTATCCAAGGTCGCGTTCACACCAACCTTGTTTAGTAGGCTACGGTTGAATCGAACCCTGGAGCGTTTAACCCCTCGGTGCGGTTCACTTGGGTTGGTGTGAACACAGACCGAGAACTCTGATGTGAACTAAACAACTGGACTCAGGTCCGCCTAAAAGAGGTGGTCTCGGGCCGCTTGCTGGTGAACTCTGGAGCAGTTTGTCGCTGGTGTGAATGCTATCCACACCAAAACATAGGAAGCGTAGTATTTCCTTGTTTTTTTGTATCCAGGCTGTGTGTAACATACAGTAGCCTATAATTGCATTCATTCATTAATTCACATAGATATAAACAACTATAAACATAAACTAGGCTAAATTTGCTTTTGTGACTGCTTACCTCACTGGTCCCCTGTGCAAAGCAAAGGCTGTGGTACAAACTCATCAGAGCCACCTGTCGTCGATGAAACATCGCCCTTACTGCAGAACGTCTCTCATTACGCATGTGTTCATGTTTTTTTACGCACGTACGTTTTCTGATTATATTATCATAATCGCTAGAGTCTGTTGATATGCTTTCCGGATGAACAGCAGCATGAAAATAACCTACCGATGCTCCATGGGGAAGGCTAAGCTAGAAATTGCCGGGATTTGCGCTTTTACCCGATTAATGTCTGACTGAATGTCTGTTGAACAGCATTTTGGTGCACATTACTTTGGTTTACAGTTTATAGTCCGTTTGAGGTTAGGCTGTGTGAACACAAACAGAACATTCTGAAAAATGAAACAATGTTACAAATTGTCATCTGGTACGCACCAAAGAAGCAGACTAATGATATGAATGCGAGCTAACATCATTGAGGGTAAGGTACCTCCTTGTATACTTACGTCCAAATGCACTTACACATTCACCCACGCATGCTTAAAAGACCTCAGACACTTGCATGCAGGGATTTGTATGACACACATCCACTAATATAATGTTATATGTGTATAAACATGCATGCCCCCACATCCACAATGAAATGCTACAAATCCATACATAACAAATCTCTGCATCAAATGAATGGGGGTCAGAGTCTGAACCCACACATACTAGCAACAAAATATCGCAGGACAAATACAGTACATATGACGTGGTGTGTGAATAGAGATTTATCAGATTAGGGAGATTGTCATAGGGGCCAGTGCATCTGCCACTAAGCTTGGCCCGCAGGCACGCACTGATCCCACTGTAGAAAATGCAAGTAGGTTTTGTCTGCAACCTGCCAGCTCTGTAATCAAAGTGGAGAATAAATCTTCCGCATGAGTATGCCCTCTTTTATTGAGTTCTATTTATAAGTCTATTATAAGGGATGATGCAAGAAACTCTTGCAAAACAGCTTTTTTGTTTCATGAAAAAATATCCAGGCATCTCATTTGAAAAGATGAGGATATAGGGCTTGATGTTTTATTATTTTACATGGCAAAACTAGGGCTGAGGAATAACAGTCTCTGTGAAAATATGACAATAAGCCAGGCACTATGTGAATATCAAACAAAACTCCATTCTGTGCCAGGTAGATGGGTAATGACAGACACGGTGTAGATTTGGTTTGACTCTCATATATCACGAATATCATCAAAGAAAGCAGGTTTTCCTGTAAGCAAAACAAGGGATGTGTCCACTTCAAATATCCTGTCAACAAACAAGCCCTCGCAGAGAATAAACATCCTGATTCCTGCTGTGTTTGCTGCATGCTCTATATGTGTGCATGTTGCTTGATTGTTGGCTGGAGCACAAAATATGTCCTCTTCTACAATGTGACTGAGCCGAGAATAAAGTACTGAGCTGAGGGGTCCTAATTGGGGGGCTCACATGTTGCTCAGCAGTGGGGCATTGGAGGCTGAAACTCATGCATGTCTCAGAAGTGCCTTTGCCATATGATTGATTATAATTATAGACCTCTGCAAATCCTGGCTTTCCTGGGTGGGCGAGCAAACGCGCCTGGCGGAGTCTTAGAGGAAGGGGTAAAGCGCAGTTATATGCTCTGAGTGCACACACACATACAAAGGGAAAACTCAAACACACTAAGCTGTTTGCGCACACATATTTCTTCTCCCGGTGCCGTCCTTGAACAGTGGATATGGGAGTTTGACAAAAACAGTCAATTAAGGAGAGGCGCTGGCTTCCTCTGGAGGAAGCAGAGAGGAGAAAATTGGAGAGGAGCAGAGAGACCAAAGTGAAGAGAGCTAACAAAATGTAATGCTGTGACTACGATGGTTATGATGAAAGGAAGGCGCGAGCATTACCACATACGACTACTGTAGAGGATAATGGACCTTTTTTAGACGTCGGCAGATCATATCTTTAAAAAACAAAGGAAAGGTACATTTTCATGGGAATATTGTCCAATACATATCAAGAGTATACCCAGAGAGAGACTTTGGTGGTGCTTGTGAGGTAAAGTCGGAGAGAGCATGAGTGTGAAAAAGAGCACAAATGGCAGCTTCCGCATGTGGAAAATGCATAGCCTGGAGCACACTGACATTTCCACCCACTCAGCGATCAATCTCTTCCTTCTCAAGCTCTCTCATTCTCCCTGCGTCAATCCTCACTGTGCCTCTCATCCCTCTCTCTTTGCCAAACCAAATGAGGTGGCTTTCCTTGTTGCCAGCTTGTGTGTCATAGACAATACTGGCATCATGCACCTTTGTTTTCCAAATTGAGGTGGAAAAAAGGTTAAGTGTATACATCATGTTGTTTGTTTTCTTAAAGCACTGAATTTGGCGTGTGAGTGGGGTCTTGATGTATCCATTAAGCAACCAAACTAGACGCCTGGCAGATTTTGGCAACAAGGGGACCAGCTATTCTGGTGCATTAGATGAGCCTCTGCTCACTTGTTAGCTCTTCCCTGTAGCTAATGCGATTCTTTTGAGTTTGACTTCTTCTGACACTGACCCACGCTTAAACCCTGAGCGTAAATACATAGCGCACTACACATGAATAATAACACATGTGCATGAACATATGTCGACATGTATTGCTATCAGTTAAAACAGACATGAGTGTAAAAACCCGAACACACTCGCTTCCACACACTTCTCCACGGTACCGTCAGAAGCACTTGGAAACAGGTCCCTTAGGTTCTGCCTCTTTTCTCTCGGATGTGATAGTGTGTCTTGTTTCTTGTATCCTGTGATCTCTCCCTCAGTTTCTCTTCACAGCATACAAACACAACATTTATCACTCCCGCACTGTGCTCCATATGCTGGATTAACCAGCTCTGAATCAGATATAAGTCAGTCGGGATGGAGCAGTTGATCTTGCACCGTGTCAAACTGCTTTTACACTCATGCAATCAATACACTTCCCTTAGATAGAGGAGTTTCTCAAATATATATTTCTTGTTTTGTGGCATGCAATTTCAAATAAAAAAATCTCTGCTGTGATAGTTTAGTCTTAAAGTATTGTCAAGTAATTGTACATTAACTATAACAAAACTACAGTTTGTTGTGACAATATCAAAGAGAGAATAACTGAGGTTCATAATTACATTATATTCATGAAACTTGGAGCTGTTTTGAGGTTGGCTACAGACATTTCTGACTGAACATATTGTTCTAAGAGACCAGAGACTGTAAGGACAAGGCCACACAAGTTATTCTTCCTTTTGCTTTGTTCCCTGGCTGCAAAGAAGTGCTGACTGGTTTCTTTACAACATCTCTGTGAAACTTTAGAGCTGGCTGCCAAGGTAATTACACTCCAGGTGAATCCTGCAATAGGCACTGACCCCAGGCCACAGGTGGACAAGGCAACAAATAACAACCCTAATGTTAATCTAAATGCACAGACAGAAAGATAATTACAAATCCAAAAGTAACTACAAAGGAAAATAAATACCCTTTTCCATGGGCCTTTTTCAGCTTTTCACATGTCCTGAAAATATTGATGGATATATTAAGATAGTTAATTAAGGTTTTGGATAACGCGCCTGAACTGTGATTTGTTTCTGTATTTTTTTCTACATTGCTGCAGAGACTTGAAAAATCAAGTCAAGGAGCCCAAAAATAATATGTAAATAAAACGCATCTAATCAAAAATGATATTAATGACAGCATCTCGCTGCTAATGATACCGGAAAAAAGTTAATAACAATAATTGCAATTTTTATATTCTCAATAATTAATTTACAGTAATAGCACCGCCCCCAGTCTTCATTTAATTATTTTCATCATTGTCTTCACTGCTGCTGTCATGATTGTCAACATTGACAGTGTCGACCAGTGTTTTTTGCTATACCACTCAGGGATAAAACCTTGGTAGCACAGCAGTTTCGACCTGCCCAAATGCAGCAGAGAACAGAGTGGATTGTGGGAAAGTCCACCATATGGCCTCAGGCTAACTAGTGTGATGTCTCCATTGTTTTCAAGCCTTTTCTGGGGGGTCTTTTTATTGTCTTGGCATGAGGAGAAAATCTCTAAACTTTCCATCAGAGGTAGCTTATGATAAATGCATGACAGGACATATCTTGGGAGAAAGACACAGGAACTCTGGAAACTTGAGGGCTGCATTTTCAACTTTTCATCAGTCAAACTTTGTCTTTGTAACACTGAAGCTGTGTGACATAATTCTAAAAAGACCCACTCAACTAGCAGTTTTCTCATGTTGAGTCTCTTCAGAGTTTTTGTCAGAAATTATACAGATATGGTGCAATGGGCCAAAACTGCTACTGCAAGCCTAGGACAAAGAGCAAATAGAGGCTACCCGGGGGAAAGCACTTTGCTCACTCAGAAAGAAAGAGAATAAAATACGCAGCTGAAGTATGTATCTCTATCTTGGCTCTATGAAACATCCCTGGAGAAGGCAGCTCAGTTTTTGGTAAAAAAACTTACACTTCACAGAGAGAAGTTCAAACTAGTTCATAAAGGTAAAAGTACTTCATATGAAAGTACATTTGAAGAGAAAATAATATGGAACATTAAGAGGAGCAGCATCACTGAAACTCCTGACCTGATTCATTTTCAGGTTTTATTCAAAAGCCATCAGAATACAATTGTTTTCATGGTGCCTTTTTGCAATGCCACAACACATTTAGGGTAATTAAGACCACTTAGTTTGGTACAACTGAGACGTAAAAAAGTAAATGGAATGGATATGTGTATATTATGGACAGAGAAAGAGTAGGATGTGCATCAAGCTGAGATTACAGTGGGGTACTACGGTGCCAGTCTGAAAGTGCTGAATATCAAACAGTACAGTTTAAATTGTTAGTGTAAAAACATGACATCTATAGTTGCCGGGAACTAATAACATTTCACAAAATAATTTAGGAGCAACTTTCCCAAGACGGCGCAGCAAGGGAGCTCTTTTTGTTTGCATATATTATGTCACTCTGCTACATGAAGTAATGTAGCAAAATACTGGCCTTAATTGCTAAAACAAAATCCTATTTATAATCAATAGTGAGAAAAAACACATCTCCAAGTGAAGGCTAATCCACTGAGGCTATACGATTTGTGTGGAAGATTTGTCAATTATTGGTAAATATACACTTTCAGAAATGTTGGAAGACGGAAGCATTTTTTAACATAAAGACAATCTTCAAATGGGGTTTGTTGGGTGTTTTTCAAAACATATAAAAGTGCTAATGTTGAAATGCTTTAGGGCATTGGGTTTCGCCCCAAAAATCTAAATTCAAAATGTAATGTCAAGATACATCCTTTCATCGTCATTTCCTGCATGTGATTTATTTTTGACAGCCTCTGTTGCAGCGATATAAACATTGAATGAAATACCCTCAAAATACATATTTGAACGATGGCTTAAAAGACAGTAAACCGAACCATGGCTAAACAGGCTGAGTGGTTTCCTTTCTTTGTTTCCTTCTGTTTGAAGACACAGAGAAGGCTGCTTACTGCCATATCTCTAAGGGACTGTGTATTTGTACTTGGCCACCTGTTACTAGTCGTCGGGTACAGGCATATGACATTCAATTTCTCCTCCAGCAGCCTGACTCAAAGATATAGAATGCAAATATTTGTCAACAGCATTTCAGAGACTGTAGTTCTTAAGCAAATTGAAAACTTGAAACATCTTTAATTAACTTGTCAGGTATATGAATGCTACTTTTGCACATGGAACATATTGGACAGATTAAAATGTGGGTTTGGAAGCTGTGTGGAATGTGTTGTAGGTCAAGTAATTGAAGTCACTGATAGTCACAGACCACACATTTAAAAGGATAATGGTTTCATAAAAGGGACTTTAACAATATGAAATTAGTCTGTAAAATGCACACTTATAAACACATTTGAGTAATACATGATGGTGGTGTTATGGCTCACTTAAGCCAAGGCATTTAATTAGTCCATACACGTAGGTGTATGTAATGTTATTAGCATACTGTAAATATAAAACTGTTGAGGTGACAGGGCTTAGATTAGCTATTCATTTATGCCAAAGGGGTTACATTTCAATAAGCCTGCCTTTCACATTACGACAGACTAACCTGTGTACCCTGTTGGTCAAAAAGAAGCCATACATTTCCCACCTCGCTGTCTGAATATAATATGGTGTAAAATGGCCATATAAAATGCTTTACATTGATACAAACTGACATAATAATACACATTAGATAAAAAATGAAGCAGTGACTTGATACAATATATTTTATTTCAGGACACATATGCAGGAAACGTGATTCCCTCTATTTCATTGTGTAGGAAATCTTAATAGGCAGTATGAAAACATAACGAACCACCATTTTACCCTGAAGGTTTACTGTTTGAACTCCTTCCCTGATTTGCTGGCAGACAAACGCTGGCAAAGGCCACCCCTTGTCCCTCTGATGTGAGAGCCTTTTAACAAGCTTTAGCTAATGTAGTTGAAGTGCTGAACATCAGGTAATGAATTAGCCAAATCCACAATATACTACTGGGTCGGACTGAGCTCGCTTAAAGCCCAAAGGTGGTGGCTAACAAGCAGGCTTTGTCGAGGGTAAATGGAATATAAAAAAAAAAAAAGTGTTTTAAAAAAAGTAGAAGAAGGTTTCTAAATGGGGGCTAGCAGTAATCAATACCTTAGCTACTCAATGAGGGACCCATATAATTGGAGGTAATCGCACACCATGCAGAGAAGTGAAATTCTAGTAATTGAAAACAACGTTGTTCCATTTGGTAGAGGATTAAATAGAATGGAATGGGAGTAATTACTCTCATGGTAAATGAGACAAGCACTGTGTGTTTTGTGTTCTATTGTATTACCTGTTAATGCTAAAACTGAAAATGTAAACCCAATGAAGCAAGGCTGAATCAATTCAAAAAGTATAACAGTTTTTTTTTTTACAACTGACACATTTAAGCTTCACAAATCAGAAGGGAACGCAGAGCAACTAGATCAAGGAGTCATCCCCATTTCCTCAAATGCCAAATGCTCAAGAGAGACAATCTAATTAATCTCCTGCACCTTTACCACTGTGGCTTTCTCATATTCAATTTATTTTTAAATAAAGCTCAGTAGGATAGCACAGATAACAACATGTTTTAAGGGCCGTTTCCAACATGCCTTTGAAAGATTTCCCAGGGGAGAACATATGACACGTATGTGTACCAATGCAACACATAAGTATGCACCCTACAAAAGGCAACAAGGATGCCAAACAATTAACCTGTTAAACCCCGAGCCTGTTTTTCAGGTTTCAGGCTCGAAAATGACATTCCCAGAACAAATGACCATATCTTCCCTTCTAAAAGGGTTAAATTAATAATCTTTTTTCTCAAAGTAATGATAAACCTGTCAGTTGGATGTAGAAAAGTCAGATTCAATATAGATGTTTTTTATTTTAAAGAAAATTCAGATTGAACATGGTAAAAAACTGTAAATTATAGTGTCCGTCCAAAAGATATTTTGTACTTATAGTGAAAACTAACCTTGGATGATGGGTTAGTAGACTAAAAGCTTTAGGAATCCAAAGTACAACATATAATAAGTACCCTGTATAAAGATTGATGCAAAACAAGTGATATTTGACATTTTTAGACAGATTTAGCAAAAAGAAACCTCTTCTGGGGCCATTTGGGTGGATTTTTCATATCTCTGGCTCCCCCTGCTGGATTTTGACATGTGACATCTCTTTCTAACCGTCAGAGCCAATGGAAACGAGGGGAACTCCCACATAGTCCTTATTTGGTCATGTGTGTGTATTATACTGCCGCATAGCCAAGACCGGAAGCAGCAGCCAGTCCGGTGGCTACCATTAGAAGCTAACTTTCACTCTGCGATTTTTACATAAAAATGGAATTATGGATTATAATAATTCCAATTATTGCCCAGGAACTTTATCAACCTATGGATTAACCGATTCAGCCACGTTTTAATGCCATTGAACACGTCTTTTGATCAGATTAACAGCTACGGTGAGACGGTCTCCCTAGAAGCTACGTAAAGGTACGTGTTGTGATGTCTGTCTTTGCTTCCTCTGTCGCGAGTTCGGATCACTCAGTGATGATACTATATACCTAAATAATCTGTGGAACCTCATCTTTAATCGGAGATCTTGTATGTGCAGCTACGATAAGTAATAAGGGTACTTTTATCTTGAGTTCTGTGCCAATGTCCGTTAGCATTTTTCGCTAAGGGGTCATTTAGATGCTTCTTATGAGACTTGTGTTTTGTTTGGTAAAAATGGTTTATATCTTCAGTTAGCTGAGATTATTTCGGTTAATCTGGTATAACACATTAATAGGTTCTTAAATATTAAGATCCCCTGAGACTAGGGATGCACCGAATATTCGGCCACCGAAAATTATCGGACCGAAAAAGGTTAAAAGGCCCTTTCGGACCGAAAACCGAAAGGGCCTTTTTAACCTTTTTAACCGAAAAAAATATCACCGAATGCCAGAGGAACGGGGTTACGTGATCATACTCTGCATATTTGTCCAGTTTTTGATTTCAAGTGGTGGAGTGAATCCGTGAAGTGGGTGAAAGTCATTGCAGTTACACCCCTCGAGAAATGTACACCCCCTCGAGAAATGTCAGCTGAACACGTTTTACAAATCGCAATCCGCGCCTCTTTCTCTGATATTTTGAAATATCTCCAAGCGGCAGACATGTTGGCTGTGAGCCAGCCGCGAGCATGGTCGCGCGCCGTGCTTGTTGTCGCCACGTTTTGATTACGTCATCACAACAACACGTTAGGTTACCAAACTTATAGGTGCATTGGCTGTTACAGTCTTTATTTACACTATTTTGTTGTAGGCCTAATGGCCTAGATGTTTATGCAGTTTTAAAGCACCTTGGCTTTGTTCTGAATGCACTTTGTTGTAGTTATCCTACAGAGAAAAGAAAATGCACTTGACTTGGAATTAATGTACTGTATGCATTCAAAATTGCTGAATGAATGTTTTATGGACTCATGATAGTGATTATTATTTAAGTTAAGTTTTGCCATAATCATGTCTTTTTCCATAATCAGGTAGCTGAACAACATTGGTAAAAAATGTATACATTATATATATATGTTTTTCTATTAATCATTTTCGGCCTTTCAGGATTCGGTTTTCGGCCAACTGTTTCCTATTTTCGGTATCGGTTTTCGGCCAAGAATTTCCCATTCGGTGCACCCCTACCTGAGACACAGTGTCCTGAAAAAAAAACCCAGGGTCCCCGCCGGCGGGGACCTTGGGGCTTAATTAAGACATCTTGATTCAAATCCATTTCAGGTCTATATTGCAAAGAAAATGAACACAAATACACCTATTACTTTAGGAGTGATCTCTCGACATAAGCAGTAGATTGAAATGAAGAATGCATCAAAGGCGCTTATGAGTCGAATGTTTCCTGCACAGCATGCACTCATAAAATGTTGAGTTTTTCACACCCTTAAAAAGAGAAACTTCTGCCATCCCCGGAACCTGGATGTTTTCAAAGGCTTTCATCTAAAGTATGTTGCATTGATGGAATTAATATTTAATATAACTTACTATAAATATCATGTTTGCAAGAGTGTGCTGCTCAACTTTTTGGTTTATAAAAAAAAAAAGTTAATTATGTAGACATACCCAATATATATTCAAAAAACATTAAGAATATGATATATATATATATATTTTTTTAATTCTTTATTTATTTGGGGTCACATTATAGTACAAGTACAGTTTTTCAAATCATATATTTTTAGAGACCCGAAAGTGACAAATGAAATTGCAAACAAAATTAGTAAAAGTAAAATAAAACGAAAAACTACACAGGGATGTCTGAAATAGCAAATGTCTACACATGTACATACCTGTATACATATCAACATACATATATACATTCAATACACATTCACACATACATGTGACCATACATACACATCTATACATATACATTCAATCAGTGTATAGAAACAGTCAAACATTAAGAATATCACTTATTTTTATCACATTATTGAACCATAATATTGAAATACTGCCCTCAGCTACTTTTAAATTAATTGTGTTATCATCATCGTGCCGTATTAACCAAACCATTTCCTGGGGATAGTATAGTACCTCGCTATCATATCATATTAGAAAAACCTTGGTAATTAGTATGGATGTTTTTCAGTTTTAAATGATCAAACCGTTTCCATCGAATACTTTGAATTGAAAATAACAGTACAACTGCTATGTGGAATTTTAAAAAGGTGACTTTAACAAAGCTACTAAGAAAGTGAAGGATGAATGGAAAGCTATTCATTGTGTACTGAATGGTTGTTTCGTAGTAGAGTTAGATACAACTTCAAAACGTATTATGTCTGTATTGCATTGGGAGTACCACATTGTTCATTGAGCGATACAGACTCACATTTACTGTACGAAATACTAGGACAAAATAAAGCAAACTCTTGGCAGCAATGGTCTTGACGACATATGCCCCACATCCTCCCCCGCAGAATTATATTTTTTGGATCATTTGTATAAGAGAGACTTTTCACTATTTAACAAATTCCTTTACATGTCAATTGATATCTACACATATTAGTTGTTCATGTATTTAACTATAATACATATCATGAAATAAACAAAGAACTTATCAGTAGGTCACAAACTACATTTTCAGCTAAAATAATGAATGGTACATCATTTGTATCATATCTGTGCCATACACTTGCAAGTCATCATGTACATTTGTGGCCTAAGAAGCACACACTCTCAATTCGGACAAGTTTAGACTGAAACATGTATAATCTTTTTAAATATTAAAGAATTGGTCATGATTTAGTTTTAGAAGAATACAAAAAAAAACAACGCAGGACACAACCTTGGCTGAGATGGCATTTGTTATTAACTGCTTTGTCAGCAGAGAAGACAAAAACAGCTGACTGCCTTTCAATGTCTTAACCCCTCAAGCATAATCATTGAGGATGTATATGAGTAGTTATGTAACTGGTTATTTAGCAGATTTGCCAAAGTAAGCACCATCATCCGACTCTGAAACCACATCTGTCATCACAGCGGGACGCCATCTTGAACATTGGGTTTCAGTGGGTCAGTAAGCAGATTTGTGCTGATCTTGGAAAAAATGGTAAACAATGAGTGTGGCAATGCTATACTTACTGCAGGTCTAATCTGCTTTCAAACCATTTGGATTTACAGCTGCAGGGAAGGGAGTCATCCCAGTTAAAACCTACATGTGTCAGCTTTAATGTAAATTCATCCTGAATGACTGATATATTTAAATGTATTTATCCTGCTTTTATATATTCAGCAGAACTGAGCTTGACCCAAGTTTCTCTACTTTATTAATCTGTCCCATTTTATGTCAGGGGTGACACAGGAGTATTTGTGATTTCTTATTATTTAAGTTTGACATAACAGCCAAAGGACTGAACACGGGTTGTTAATGGCAGTTGAAAGGAAGCATTTGGGCTTTTTTTGCAGCTGCACTGATTCTGTAGTTAATCATGATGACATACAAGCAATGACACTAAATCTCTGAAAGATGGCAGGTCTATTAAAGTGACAAATCCTACATGAACACAATATTTAATCATGCAGTACAAAAAGAAGGACATTTCCATGTGTTGCTATAGCATACAGCACAGTTCATTAGGGTATGGAGAGTAATTATTAAAACATACCCTTTGAGACTTTACCATCTTTATATATAGTCTACTGCAGCTCCGAAATGCTCCATCGCATTGAGGTTTTCTGAGAGGAATAAGAACACTCTTCCATTCGCCTACAGGTAGCCAGAGGCTGTAAGAAATTGCTGAGTAGTAAATATGCACTTAGAGACAGTCTTGCCTGCCCAACAAAAGCCTAGGTAAAGGGGGAAATGGAGTGGAATTGCTTTTAGGGAGAAGCATTCCTTTAATATTCAGTTGTATCAAACAAAATGTCAGCACTGTGTACCTTGGTTACTCTCCGAAAACACATTGAAAACACATAATGAAGGTTTCAAAGTGTCCTGCTATGTTTCCTGTGGGTGAACCAGAAAACATCAAACTACAGGATGAAAGCATATCTGGTTGGACGTCTTTGAAAGACTTCCCATTGAACTCTATTGGATGGTGTGCCTCAGATGAGAGCTTCAGAACTTGTTCATCTGCCCTGTCGAAAGACTTCACAATGTCTCTGCAGGCCATTATTCAGATCCGACTGACCAAGATGAAAGCCTCTGTAACTTGTGATGACTCAGTGCAGCTCAGTAAGCCTTCAAACAACTTTGCAGATTTGGCAAAAAATCATCCAAAAACCCATGTCCCAAAGCTTTCCACCACACCTCTGCTCCTCCGCCCCATGCCAAATTGGGTAAAGACGACAATGACCCAACTGGCAGCCACTCAGCTCTCCCACTGTAGCATCATGAGTGAAAATGAAATTGATTTGAAAATCCTTCGCCGGCCCAGGCTGGAACAGAAGGGATTATTGTGCTGATTGTACTAATACTGTGTCCCTGCCCTCCCCCCTCCCTCCCACTTTAATTCCATCGTACTCTTCTCTCTCTCTGTGTCTCTCTCTCTGACTGTGGTTACCCTTACTCTTCCCTCTTACAATGTTTCTCTTTATCATCCCCATAAAAGCGTCCTCTTTTTCTAACCCTTTTCCCCTCGTCTGACTTCATGCTCACTCTGTGAATCAGGTTAAGACAGCACAGCTGGACAATTCAATGCTGGCAATGAGCAAAGAATGATGAAGAGATAGAGCCACTGTGAAATGCCTGGGGAGGCTCTAAGCTGTTAAAAAAAAAGGCAGCTATGGAGGCCCCCACGGGTCTGGACATCCCAAATTATGTTTCTCTCTTGCCCTCTGCCCGGAAATCCAGAAATTGATCTGTTTTTCCTCTGTTTCCCCCTCTGCACTTGGAATAAAGCCTAGACTGTATTGCCCACAGTATCAACTTACCCGATCTTTGCACTGTCTGTGAAAATTAATATTCTCCCTCACTTTGTCTCCATCATAACTTCATTTGACAGCAAGAAAGGTTGATGCAGGTTAGTTTTCTGGAAGAGGTATCAACACTATACCAATATGTATACATAACCCTGTTTAAATGTTCATTACAGTGATATCGAATATCGTGTATCAAAAATATAGCCTCACAGACTCAGATCAGAACATGGTGTTGCTAAACTTTGTTGAAACTTGTTAAATACGGTAAATTAAAATACCGTACATATTAAGCCTGTGCTAGACACAATGTTAATGTTGGCTGATAATGAAATTCCCCAAATTATATGATAAGGCCTTTTTAATCACTTTTTCACTTATTAACCTATTTTAATGAGTTACTTGGGCAATATTCTAACATGGCAACTAAATTGAGGTATGTTTTTTACTAGAATATCAACATTATTCCAGTTAAAAAGGGCTTTTAGTGATCTGTGAAGAAAGCAAAATGAAGACACACATGTCACATGCCCGTCCACAGCCTTAATTATACTATCACTACATGAAAGCCAAACGACTTGTGCATTGATACTGAATGTTGGACATGACTTCAATTGTGACCTGCCAAATTGTCCAAAAACGGATTCCTGGAAAAACTAGATGTGAGTATTTTTTATATTCAAAATTCAAATGTAACATATAATGGCCCAAAATAAAAATATGGCCCCTCAAAGCAGAATATTGTTGGGGATAAAAACTATGTAAAATAATCAGAAACTGGTGCAATCAGGTCAGGGTTTGGTTATAGGTGTTTGAATGACTTTATGTACAGGATAGGGCACACTGTTTGCTTTCACACATAATCTGTCAGCATATTGTTGTATTTGTGTCTGTGTGTGAATGGAATAGAATAGAGCAGAACAGAAAATAACATCATACGATATAATATGATGTAAATGTTTAATATTAAAGATATTTGAGATTAAGAGTTTCTGTCCTACATTGGTACATATCGCACTTTTTACTACAAACTGTATGATTGGAACCAGGTGGAAAAATAAAATACAATCAGATTGCGCACAGCGGGGCATGAGCTAATTACCAACATCTGGAAAGTCTTTGTTCCGTGTTCCAAAAAAAGAACATTTCTTCCAAGTGCTCCAGGTGCACCCTGCTGCACCCATCAGAGTTCAATAGTTGAGGTTTTAATAATGCAAATGAAAAAAACAGGGGGCATTGTGAATCATATCGGAAGTGGGATAAGATTAGTTTCATGTGTTATGTAGTGCCTCTAGCATATTTCACATGCATAATATCTGGTTGACTGACTCAAATTAAAGGCAAAGTTCTGGTTTTGATAGCAGAAGCAGAAGTGCAGAGTAATCTTCCCTGAAAGTAACAAGCCAGGCAAAGCGTATTGTCAGAGTGCAGATAATTGACCCAGAGGACAGCAATCCCAGAGTCTGTGCCATTAATGCTTTAATAAGCAATTGTCAATTATCTGGGCTTTTCCTGACATTGCAACCTTTCCCTTAAGGCAACTACATATTGAGGGACTAAAGAAAAGCAATTAAAAAGTGAACTAATGTGACTCAGAAATGGCTTGAAGAAGTGTCGAGCAACCTTTAATTTCTTCCTCAGAGATTCATATTGTGATTTACTGAGGATGAGAACACAGTGATATCACTTGTTGGTATCATCGTTTTAAAAACAAAAAGGCTAACTCAACTCAACTCAACTCAACTCAACTCAACTTTATTTATAAAGCCCTTTTCAAAACAGCCGGAGCTGAAACAAAGTGCTGTACACGCCCTAAAAAACAAAAACAAAACAACAATAACAATAAATAACAATATAAAAACAACAAAACCAATGAAGCATATAAAAACAAACAGAAACAGAGTCTCATGCTGGGTTAAAAGCCAAGGAATAAAAATGGGTTTTTAGGCGAGTTTTAAAAATGGACAGTGAAGGGGCTTGTCTAATGGTCAATGGGAGGCCATTCCACAGTTTGTCAAAAGTTACAAAGACAATACTCGTAAACAGTAAGCCTTAATAAAACCTAATAAAATTCATATTCATAACAAAACCTGGTCGTCAAGAATTGTCTTTTATAGAACCTGAAGTTCGGTGTCGAGTATAAAGGTCAAGAGAGGGAGCTATAACAATTTACTGAAAGAAGCTCAAAGTCTCCTAACTTTCCATTAATCGAGTTTAGGGGGTTTACTAATTAGGAAAATTCGGGATGGTAAACAAGGTGCCTATAAGCCAGGTAACGATGGTTTGTTTTAATACAACAGATTCGGGATGGTCAAATTATAGCGGGTCTATTACTCCACCCTAATTCAATACATTATTTGTCTTCGAGGTAAGTGTTGTTCAATCAAAATAAGTATCTTACTCTTACGAGGTCCTGAGAGTTAGTGGGAGTCCGGTTAAAGTGAAAGTCCTGCGCCTTACGTCAATAAGTTTAGGACAAAGGTCCAGGATTTTGTAGGGATTAGGTTGATAGGAGTTGGGGGTGGGGTAGTGTTTCATAGTTGTGTTGAGATGTGACTCCGATGGGGTTTCGTCTTTACGTCTAGTCGACAACTCCGACTCGACAACAGACTAACACGGACCTCGCTATCTTTCAACTTTCACGACGTCTAGTTGGGAGATAAATGTAAATCAACCAAAAAGTTTTTTAGACTATTTAATGTTATTTCAAATTTTTTTTTCTTCTTTAAGATTCATCCATATATAAATATTGTCGACCTTCATTTCTGATTAGAGTAAATACGTTTACATTAGTCAAATGTCAATAAACTACTTGACAATTATCACTACAGTAAAAACAAAAACACGGAATAACAATAAAATACTTGAACTTTTCCGTTATACGTAAACCTGTTTCCGTAAACCTGTCCGTATCCTATTATACTTTAATATATATTACACCCTAAGTAAAGTACTAGTAACCAACATAAAACATTTTTTTTTTTTTTCAACCTTTGTGAAAATTTAGCTCTAATGGGAAATTCACTAAATAGAATTTATCCAATAGTATTAACTAAACACTCACGTCAAAATAGAAAGTGAAAGTTTAGTCCGAGACAAAAAGTGGAGAAAGAGTTCTCAATCTGTCAAAACGGTTCGGTGAGTAGACTCCTATAAGTCACTATCTACTTACTTACATTAGAGTCACCTTAATTTTGGAAATAACAGGGTTAAATTAAACCGTTTGTATACTTAGCCTTTTGTCGGTTTATTAATAACAGGAAATTTTTTTCCTTACCCAACCTAATACTAGTCACTGTCGAAGAGCCTCGATTTGACGAATTTTAGTGGTGACGTTTTTCCCTTCCTATATCACTTCTTCTCGGTCCTTCTCTTATCCTTCTTTCTTCTTGTCCTTCAAAGGACACCAGATTTTTAGATTTTGAATTTAGGTCTGGTAAGTCAAACTTGTGTTCTTTCATGGCATCGTTATACACAACCAAAAATCCTCAGGTCACCAAATCGACCTTGGAGACTTAACAGGGTTTAGAAATGGTTGGAGTTTGGTGGAACGGGGTGGCATTGGCACGCGACCGGAGGACCCCAGTCTTCCCACCCACGTACCTTCTTAGTGGTGTAAGGCTTGTTGTGGTATACTGGGAGGACGGGTCAACTTACACGATGTTGACTCCCTTTTAGGTCCTAAAACAAAAGGGACTCCCTCCAGTTTGCTCCAGTCGGTGTTTGTCTCGTCGTCAGGACCTCTACTACCTCCTAAGTCACAATTTGGGACATTGGGTCCAAACAATCGGTCCACCATCCTACTCCAGAGGCGGGGGTCGCAGAAATTGCCTACAAAATCGAAGATATAAGAAGGGGACTTATCGCAATTTCATTCCGGACTAACGTGCGTGATTGTTAGACTTTGTTTTCATTTTCAGTCTCACTCTACCGGTCGTTAAGGTCTGATTTGTCGACTGGTGTCGATTGAAACGGAAAAAAAAATACCCGACTTTGTCGTAGTCTGCGAAAAAAAAACGAAGATTCTGGTTTGTCATTTTTCCCGTCTTTCTCACCTACGTTCACTTGTTTATGTTCATGTCCCTCCCGGTCGTCCTCGGTTCAGGACAAGGACCGATGACAACAAGAAAACGCGAAGTGGTGTGTTGAGAGTCGTGCCGGGTCGTTGACCGAAGTCACTGACTGAAGTGACACACACACACACACACACACCACACACACACACACCACACACACACACACACACCACACACACACACACACACACCACACACACACACACACACACACACACACACACACCACAACATACAACACAACACACACACACACACACACACATACACACACACACACACACACACACACACACATCCTTCTCTCACCTCGTTGTACGTCCCCGACGGTCCGCCGGATGGTCTCCAGTCACAAAAGGTATAATTCTAGGTGGTGGTTGATTCCCCTTTTACCTAAACACCTAAGGTTAGGTCTGTATGGTAGACATGGGACGATATTACGATTGACATAAAAAACCTTTCAAACTACAATAAATGTTAATTCATTTACTTTCTTCACTTACACCCTACAAACTTCGAAATAAATGAATATAATATCTTTATTATTCACAATAAAATAATACGTCTCCTACAATACCTAAAACAATACCTAAAAGGACACAAANGTTTCATGTCCTGTCTGTTTTTCATGTATTTATGCTATGTTTTTTATATAGTTGTTGATGTACAGCACTTTGTTCAACTCTGTTGTTTTTAAATGTGCTATAGAAATAAAATGGATTGGAAAGTAAGAAGGAGCAGTTAGCAGTTGAAGAAGGAGCAGTTAGCAGTTGAAGTTGCATGAAGATTGTTGAAGTCTGAAGAGTTTCTCCGTTGACTTCCATGTTACAAATGTGATGAATTATGGGATGTATCTCTGGAATTATGAAAGTTATGAATGATACAAGTAATAGCCATCGATTCCCAACCGAGCTGAACGTTTTGATGTTTGAACAGAGTTTCTGCGATGTTCAATGTGGGAGAAGAAGAGGCGCCAAAATAACAGGCGGAATAATAAAGAATTTTGTGCGTAGCATAACAGATAGCTGCTGAGTCAGCATTCCAACTAAATAATGCTTTAAAACTTNAGATACTGGTGTTACAATGTTTATCTAAAGCAGTCTTACATAGGGACTGTCTTCAGAAATAATAATCTTGTACAGATTAACCCCTCCATGACTGGATTAGGCAAACTGGTTCAAAGGTTAAGAGTGGCTAAACATACTAGCTATACATCTGACTCTAACTTAAAGGAGAACATACTACCACTGCATCTCAGTCTTGTAAAGCCTCTTACACACCAAACTGACACCAAAGAACACCAAAGAACACGTCGGGACGCGTCACATCACGTGCCCTGCGTCTTGGCCATGTTTCGCACTGGAACACACACCGCAAAGACTTCAGCCGACGGCCAAGTTGCACGTACGAACTGCGCATGCGTGAGTGGCAATAACTCTCCTTACCTGCAGGTGTCGGTAGTGTGTATTATGTTTGCAATGAAGCAGTCAAAATGACAAATTATGCCAACACTAGTAGTCATGGAAATCAGGTTCTTGAAGTGTTTAATATAGATCTTTGACACATGGCTTTCAAAGTGAGTCACAGTGGGACTTTTAGATGCACATGCTGTCTTCTTAAGTCTTAAGAAAAAGAGGAAAATACTGAATACTTATTAATTCAGCATAACACAGTTCTTGGCCCGTGGAAAAAATACAAGTATTTTCTCTTAAGAGCAGCGAGGCCTGCTGCTGTGTGTTCTGTCACAGCGGTTGTTTGGCCACACACTGTTTCTCTACTACAGAATCCCTCCTCGTGTGCCATGAATGTCACGACTGCAGCCACAGGCTCCTCTAAAGTAGCACGGGCCTTATTACGCCCCCCAGGTCACCAATATCCCCTCAGCCTTAACAAAACCCAGCTTATAGAATCAGATACACTGTGTACCTCAACAAATTACTAGCCGGCGGCCTCCCACCCCTGCTCAAAGTTCTCCCATTTCAGCCCCCTCTCCCCCGTTTTTGTCAGGTGGAAACTGGGTGTGAAAAATGGATGTGTTTTTCAATGCAGCCACAGGGGTCTGAGTTGCAGTTTATCGTTCCCTGACTGACAATAAATAAAGATGATCAATAACGCACAGCAGGAAACATTAGAAACGTCACATTAATTATGACGCACCTTGATTGCACTGATAATTATTCATGGAAAATGTATCAGGGAAAATGGTAAGTAAGCAAATTTAGGATGTTTTTTCTTGGAATATTATTTGGCTCTGACTGAGAGCAAAGCCTCCCAGCACCTCTACGGAAGCGGCCCGGGTGTCTGAAAGGCTGAATATAGCTAAGACACAGTCAATTGGATTTGAAAAGTGAAACAAATAGCTGTGACCCCTGGTGAGTTCAACGGTAACTGAGATAATTGACTAATGTGATCAGCAGGTACCTGAATGGATGATGGCACCTGGCTGCAAGACGGAATCCATTAAAGAGATGTTCAGTGTGTGTGTGGGGGTGGTTGTGTTTGCGTGTGCGTGTGTGTGTGTCTGTGTGTGCGTGTGTGTGTGTGTGTGTGTGTGTGTGTGTGTGTGTGAACCAATAAGCTTGGGGCACATGTGAGGAAACGTGTTTGTGTGTATGTTTGTGTATGCAGGCTTCTCCAAATGTTAAAGGTCTAGCCCATAATTTCAGTAAATATTCACATATATCCCCACTCATTAGGCAGGAATGTGAGGTTGTACAGTAAATAAAGCATGTAAGTGGAGAGAGAGAACACAATAAGGGTTAGGGACAGGGACAATCAATGTGATTGAGTGTCCTGTGGATAGCAGCCTATTATACCACTGGACACTGGACAGTGCATCCCATTTTGAGAATGGGGGAGAGAGAAGGAGGTGGGGGAGGGGGTGGCTGGGGCAGGCAAAGCACCTTGTTTACAAAAAAACGAGCCAAATCTAAATCCCCTTGCCTTTAGAGCCTGCCGCGAACACATGGCTCGGATCACGTGGTCACTGACATCTGCCCAGCAGCATCACAGTACCAGATAGTTGACAGCTTGCATTGTGTGGAGGTGATTAAGTGGAATGCGCGGCTATTCACGGACTCCACGTAACAAACACAACTTGATTCATAAACTATACGAGGCATTAAACAAGCATAAACAGGAATGGAGTTACATTACTTCAGTCACTGATCATTTACCAACATGCGGGCTGCAACTCATCTTTTCCAAACATCCCACGGCATGCCTACGCGTAAAATCTAAACCGGACTAAACAGATCTCTAGCATCATCCTGTCATCTCTAGGATCCCTGATTTGACACTAATCAATTCACAAACAGCATCTCCGGACACTGTGACGCACTTCATCAAGCTCTTCTATACTTAAGTAGGCTACACAAAGAGAGGACGGGCGTCCACAGTATCTGTGCTCAGTGCGTCACATCAGCGAGGGCGTTTGAGCGCCTCTGGGCTTCAATCATGCAACCCCCCAACGAAAAAAGGATGGCATGTCACTTGCATTATATTTTGTATGTTAAATACTAAGGGATTTCTTGTTTTGTCAAGACTGGTTAGTGAAATAAAAGTTGGACAGGCAATCAAATAAACTCTCATCCGATCATTAGTTGACTTCTTTCTAATCTTGCAGAAAGTTTTAAGCAGAAAAAGGAGAAACATCCTCCTCCAAAAATAAACTTGCTCTCCTAGTACGCGGTATGCAGCATGCCTCTGCCTGCTCGCGGGCAGGATGCTGCTTTGCACCCGGAGGGAGACTGGAGGAGAGAAAAGTTGGAAGACGACTCCTACCTTATTATCGCTGTGTCGCCCTGGCGGATGGTGATGTTGTCGGTGGCCCGCTGCATATCCACACTCCGGACGGGGAATCCTGTGGGGATAAGACAAAGCAGTCTGAACAACGAAGCCTGCAATTGCCTCCAACACGATTTGCGTCCGACTTGCATTTTAAAGCACAGGAGTGCGCTTTTCGGGAGCTATAGATCCAAGGGTAGAAAAAAGAAGGACAGAGGAGAAGTAGTTTCCCACACTTCTCGGAAAACGAGAATGCCTCTAGCTCCAAAGCAGTGCACTTGATACGGGCTAAAATACTTTTGGGACGGAAACGTGCCGTGATGTTCGGCGTCCTCGCTCTATAGTCCACTGATGCGTAATGCTTTCTGCGTAAAGGGACGGCACAGCCAGCAACAGCGATGGAGAGAGGCAGGCTTCTTTTCAGAGTCTGAGAAAAACGTCCCCCCACCGCCGACCTCTCTCTCTCTCTCTCTCTCTCTCTCTCTCTCTCTCTCTCTCTCTCTCTCTCTCTCTCTCTCTCTCTCTCCCTCTCTCGCTCTCTCACTCTCTCTCTCATCCAGCCGTCTGGCTGTGATTCTCCCCTTATTGGTTGTCAGGACAACAGCACCACCTGAGGTCCCTTTCAGTGAGACACAGCTGAGTGAAGACTGAGGAATACTGGCTAAAAAGTAAACAGATAAAGTGATTTTTATAATTTTTATAAAGGAAAAGGTGTTGAGCAAGAATATTATGAGAGCAGTCTTCCTCCATGGACAGAATTCCCAAAAGGAGACATGAAAGAGGCAAAGGGGAATATTAATGCTGAAAACAAACCATCCAGACTAGTTCCACATGTCCATGAACTGTAGTACCTAACTCCCTGGAGGTGAAGATGAGCAGAAATACACTTTCTCAGTTCAGATCACAGAGTCACATTACCATTAGTCTTCAAACAAACTGTGTGCTCAGGTATCCAGTTTTGTAGAACAGTGGCTACCAATAATTTTCACACCAAGCTGATTTGCATTAGACCATGAACCCTCCAGTGCATAAGGCTTTCTGTATACTTAATTATGTTAAAGTGATGTTAGGTAGCTATTATTGTAGATGCTTCTGTGTGTCAATGTAACCCCCATCAATACACTGTTTTGAAACATAATACAAAAAACACAAAATATGTTCTCCTTTTTCTGACAATATGAAATCCCTTCCCCTATCAACTCAAAGTAATTAAGTGAACACACAGATTCAAGAGCGCAAACACTGTTGACCATGAGGCAAGCTCAGCTGCACTTAACCATACATGTAGACCTCTTGTCTAGACTGCCTGCTCTGCCACGACGAGGCAGTGGCTTGGTAAGCAATTACATCCACATTAAACCTGAGCAAGGACACACGTTCCCATTCAACAAAAATGTGAATGCAGAATGAGGTTCTAATTTCACCACTTGCCAATCAAGCACCGGCTTAATAGGCTGTGATCTAATGTTCATTCGCGATGTGCTTAATGAACTGCAGAGTAACAATCAAGTCAGTGCACTTAGCATTTTATTTTATTCAGAAATACATTAATACTAATGTGAATCGTTGTCATTCATTGCACGGTCCCATTTTTAATTTTGTCTCTGGAGGCGTTTGGTTAATAATTTTGGATCAGGCACATGAAGTTTTAATTCTAGCACTCATACTCTGCATATGGATACTGCACTTGAATGTAGAATGATAAAATATGAACATAAGATTGCTGTAAATTGCGTGATCATCTCCCCTTACCTCTTAATTTAATGCAGTTGTTCTGGTGCACATACAACAAGGAGTAATCCTCTTCACAGCGATAGAAGCTTGATTGAACCAGTGCACAGTGGTTACACCATATTTCCAGCCTCAGCAGATTTCAAGCACCAGATCAGAGGTAAATGGCAGTTTGAGAGCAGCCTCCCCAGCAGCTGTAGCCTACTGTGAAATGTAGGCTGTACGGCTAGATTAGAGAAAATCACAATGTGAAAGATGTGTACATGCTGAAAAATAATTACATCGAGATAATTGATATTTGGGATGTTTTGAGGTGCTAATGCTGCATTAATTAAGGAGCACTAAAATGTTTTCAGGGAGGGATGCTCGCGATGCGGATCCCTGGCCCTTAATAACCAGTGCATGTTAAAATTTCCTCAAAGCTCCTGGAGGTTTGAGCTATCTTGAAGATTGCACAGATTATGAAAGGGCATATACATTAGTACTACTTAAAAAGAGACTTCTGGGGCTCTTGAGAGGAGAGGCACTCTTCTGCATACATATGCATTCAGGAATGGCTCCCATGTGGCTTTTAGCTTCACTTTTAGTTAAAAATGATCAGAAGTCTGTCAGTGATCTTAGAAATTAGTGGGAATCTTGTATGCAGAGAGATGAAGGAGGGAAAGAAAGCAGCTTTAACCAGTTCCTAACAAAAGGCTAGTTCTCATTCATAACACTCCGTTCGATGTCTCACTATGGGATGCGCCTCATCGCGGAGCAAACAGAAGCATCAATCTCACATACGCCAATCCTGATTGGCAGGTGATCTTGACGTCAGCGTCAGGGAATCCACCCCCTATAAGTAGCTTGCGCTACGTCGCATGCGCCATTCAAACACCTCTTCTCGCTTCAGAGCACATCTCTTTATCGGCAGCTGCGCAGCTTAACTGTCCACAGACGGAACCAAGCTATCCTAGCTAAATTCGGTCGACGGACGCTCGCGAGCTACCCTTAGATATTCTTCGAAGAGAAGATTGTAGGTACTAACACACCAGTTAGTGCCACATTTGACCTCACCCTTTTTTGTTTTTTCTTCGGAAATCGAAAAGGTAAGGTTTTGATTTAAGCTAGCAGCACACCTGTTGCTAGCTTACCCTCCTTGCTACCGATACCACGCTAGCGAGGATGCTTTTTTCTTTCTTCTCCACCAGAGAAGAATAGGATTAAGTAAAAATATTAACACTCCAGTTAATATTCTTCGGGAATAAATCCTACACCGTCGTCTTTTCCCCGGATTAACGACAGGTTGGAGAGGATTTTTTT
>NW_011336002.1:0-2583 GCF_000735185.1 Notothenia coriiceps
CTTTAAAGAGCCTCTCCTGCTGATGTCCAGGTGTATATCAGTATGTAGTGTCTCTACTTTAAAGAGTCCTCTCCTGCTGATGTTCAGGTGTATATCAGTATGTAGTGTCTCTACTTTAAAGAGTCCTCTCCTGTTGATGTTCAGGTGTATATCAGTATGTAGTGTCTCTACTTTAAAGAGTCCTCTCCTGCTGATGTTCAGGTGTATATCAGTATGTAGTGTCTCTACTTTAAAGAGTCCTCTCCTGCTGATGTTCAGGTGTATATCAGTATGTAGTATCTCTACTTTAAAGAGTCCTCTCCTGCTGATGTTCAGGTGTATATCAGCATGTAGTGTCTCTACATGTCTCCAGGCTTTAATGTTCAAAAAGCTTTTTATAGTTCTCATACTGTCTGTGCTGCAGCACCTCTTTTCACCCTCTGTCTGAAACCAGAGCCCAGAGCTGCTCTGATTGGTTAGCTGGCCGGCTCTGTTGTGATTGGTCAACCAGCTTAGTCCGTCCCTTTAGCCTATCACGTTCAATGTGTTGGAGCGCTAGCCAATAGGAGCGCGAGTTTTACATAGTGATGTCACTATGTTCTAGGAGTAAACAAAGGAGCGTAACTTGAATACATTTCAACGTAGAAATGTCAGTTTATGTACATTTCTCCTCTATGATCCCATTCTCCTTAAAGTCCATCAAGGTTACGCTGATCAGCTGCTTGATTGATAAATAATATGCTGTGCATTCGGGGTACTTTCATATAAATGACATGTATTCTGTTCATTTGACTTCACTACCATTGGATTGGATTTTAGGAATATGTGTGTTTGTGAACGACAAGATGCACTGAAGGTTATTAGACTATCAGCACAACTGATGTTACTATGATTAACAGCACAATACTAAGGAAACACCTCATTATATATTCATCTACATTTTTAAAACTGTTTAAGATACGAGGGACCCCTGATGTGAGCGACCGATCACAGATATCCATCATGAAACCCTCCACTATGTTACAAAATGTCAGATGTCCTCCATTGCAGCGAGTGTGTGAACCTCAGAGATGTTATTCCTGCTTTTATGCTGGATAACAAAAGGAGGGGTTCATCTGAAGGTCCAGCAGGAAGCTCAGGAGGCCTGCTGGTTAACTACCGGACACTCAAAGTGGAACACGCCATGATTTATAGGCTCTTTCTTTCCCAGAATGCAAACCATG
Source organism: Notothenia coriiceps (assembly GCF_000735185.1). Lineage (NCBI taxonomy): Eukaryota > Metazoa > Chordata > Actinopteri > Perciformes > Nototheniidae > Notothenia > Notothenia coriiceps. The sequence goes on from NW_011336002.1 coordinate 1,203, forward strand.
CAGCGTGCAGTTCTCAAATCGAGGCAGGAGGCTTTCCTGTTCGCGGCTGCCTTTTGTTCCGTCCCAGCATTAAACCTGTATATCACACCTGTCTTCTTCTATTGTTTTTCTCTACCCTTGCCTCTTTAATGACTGTTTTAATTATATGTAATTGTCCTTTTCCAATGGGTTTCTTTGCACTTTAATGTTGTTGAAGTTGTAAACCACTTAGAGTTGCCATGCCATACTAAACTGTTAAAACACATGCAGTTTTTTCCAGAAATGCGGGGAATAAAAACTGCATGTGTTTGAACAGTCAAGTAGTTAAACACCTCTAGTCTTCTGCAAAACACTTCTTTGAAATCAATGCTGACAGTCCGTTCCCAACGTGTTATCAGAGCAGCTTTGTGTGTTACACCTGTCTTACCATCTGGTTTTTACTTATATTTCCATGGCTCTTTAATGACTGTTTTAATTGTATGTAGGTTTCTTTGCACTTTGTCGAGATGTTCTTGAAGTTGTAAACCACTTTAAATTGCCTTGTTTTTTAAATACGAGATATATAAATAAACGTGCATTGCCACATCATACTAAACTGGTCCAACACACGTTTTTATATTCTCCACATCTTGGGGGGAAACTGCAGGTCTGCTGCAAAACTCACTTCTTTGAATTCAATTCAATCAAATAACAGTAAAGTCTTACCACAGCAACTTTGAAGGTTTTATTCATCTTTAGCTTGTCATGCTGGCATTAATGGAATACTGCAAGATTATATACATTTCCATTCATGGCCCCTGTATCCTGCATCCCTATGTGCGACTGAAATGTATTTATTAAACATTTGAAAGGAAGTTAGGCATCGTATCTTTGGTGGTAAATATATATAAAGTGCCTCAAACTGTGGAACTAATACCTGTTGAAGATATGTTTTGATATAGAGCCTTTTGTGGAATCAGCTTCCAGTTTGTGTTCGGACGGCAGACACCCTATCCGTTTTTAAGAGTGCGCTTAAGACCTTCCTTTTTGATAAAGCTTATAGTTAGGGCTGATTAGATTCAGCCCCTAGTTTTGCTGATATAGGCTTAGTTTGTCGGGGGACATCTTACTTCTTCCTTCTCTCTGTCTATACCTGTGTACTCTCATGTTCCGATTAACCCAGCTTCCCCAAATTTCTTTATTTTTGGTGTCTATATACGCCGGGATCCGGAGTCATGGATGATCCTGCGGTCCTGTGTCATGGATCGCGAGTCCTGGATCTTGAGTCGTGGCTGTGGTCCTGGATCATAAGTCCTGGATGGATATACTCGTGGATTCATCTTCCTATTATACACACATGCATTTCCAAACATTTGGACTACCTATGTTGCAAATGTATTATCTTTTCAATTTACACACGGCA
>NW_011336003.1:0-3125 GCF_000735185.1 Notothenia coriiceps
GTGGGCGGCACCCTGGAAAGAAATCTCTGGGTGAGAAAATCTCTGTGTGAGAAATACAAGGTGTGGCGTGTGAATGGAGTGAAATGCGTGTGTCTCGACTGGAGAGCTCTGTAATATAGACACCAATCTTGTATCCTAGATGAAGTGTCAGAATATGTGACCACCGTTTAACTCCGATTATTTTATTCCATTCACTTTTTTCCCCTTGAGATTTGTTTCCATGTTGGACCTGCTCAAAGACCATTTTTTAAGTAACAGATGCTCAACGGTTTCAGGCAACAGAGAACGGTTAGTCCTGCCAGAACAGGCCACCATCAATCCTCCGTGTTGGTTTGTTCCCCAAAGCCAAGGAGAACATCCTCAATCAACTTCAAGACATGGATAAGGTTGTGTGCAGTACTTAAATTCAACACCGCTGCATCGGATAATGTTATATAACAGGTAACACATACTCAATTCAAAACATTCTTGAGTGTGTTTATGGATTTTCTTGCACTGGTGCTCTGTAGTCCGACTCAGCAGGGACTTAATTACATTAATCTGACTACAAATATCTGTTATTTGGCTATATTAAAATACCACCACCCTCATTAATTGTATTATAAAATAGTATGAAACTGTACACAAAATGAGTTAAAGTGGACCTATCATGCTATATTTGAAACATATATTGTAGGGCCATACCTATACAAAACATGTCTGTGAAGTTTTTTGTTCAAAATACCAAACAGATCACCCATTGTTGTAGCCATGCCTCATACTGCTCATACCCCTCCTTTGCAGCCCTGTTAGAGAAACGCGGATTTTGGGTCCTTAGCTTGAAAGAAAGAAGAAGAGGAGGCGGAGCTAATGCCTGATCAGAATTCTACCGGAGATAAAGTTAAATTCTGCTGTGATAAAACGCCATCCTGTTCTAAACCACATCAAGGATTATTTCTGAAACAGTATGGAGCTCAAATGCTTTTTCTCTTGCAGGTTTATCACAAGGTGAGTTCTTTTTTTATTTCCTGCTTTTTAAAAACACATGTGCTCTCCAGTACAGGTTAGCTCTGAGTGTTAGCGAGGCTTGCTAATGTAAACAAAGACGAGATTACGTCCAAAACACGTCAGGCATCGTTTCTGATAGCAACTCTCTGTGGGTCCGCTGCCAATTTGACGTCAGTTCGGATGGAATCTGTATCCGCTCGTTGTGCCCCCGTTTTTAAAAGATTTGGGTACGGAGGAAAAGAGAGAGGGTTTTATTTTCTGAAGCTGCGCCGGGGACACATATTCATGTATAAAAGACATCACAAAGTGCATTTTGCATGATAGGTCCCCTTTAAGTTAGCTCTATAATAACCAACCATGGTTTCAAAGTGTTTCTCATGAGGCAAGGAACTCTAAGACATGCCCAATGCTATAAATATGAACAAGGGTAAGAAACTATCCTACGTCACACAGAAAAAGGTGAGGGTTTGGGTTAGAATAATTATTTAATATATGAGTTAACAATCCCTGCTCTGCTTCCTCTGTGCTAACAATGAACCAAGAAGTGTTGAAACACCCAGAAGAAGGAAAGAGACGACAAAAAAGCTGCCATGATTTAAATGTAGATGACGTGGAACTGCTTCAGGTGAAAATGTTTCCCCAAGATATAAACTTTTTAGAAGACAAAGCTCGATGTGTGCTCATTGTTTAGAGAGATTTCTCGTTCTTTAAGTCTAAGAAGTTTCTCTCCAGTTGACCCACAGCCTTTGCGAAGTCCATTTTGAGATTAGTCTTTGTGATATTCAGTTTGATTGATGAGTTGGGATGTGTTTATTGACATGTGTTAAGATAAGAAAACAAGGCCAGTTGGAGCTCATGTGGAGAAGTGTGACAGGAAAGACATTTTTTGAGGTGATGGACGGACTTACCCATTGTTTGTCAATCTGGGATTCAAACAATGACGAGGATGGACGTGGGGGACGGGGAGGAGATGGGACGAGGAAAAAAGAGGAAAACCGTTATTTAACGACACATCAGGGACATTTAAAACATCTTAACTTTTAACTAGAGAACTATGAGATGGAGTTACAACTACTTTCCATTTCCATCATAGTTTTAACCTTTAAATAAAAAATCCAAGACCCATTTTAAAATCACATTGAACAAGAATGAGTCATTGTCAGATTTGAGTTATAAAATCAATCATAAGTGAGACTCCTAACGTATCTCTGATTGTTGGCTGTGAAACGAGCAGAAAGCAGACGGGTTGTAAAAGCTTTTTTTGCCTTTTGAGAACTCCTGAGAACATTTCATCCTCAAGGTTATTCACTCGGAGTTCAGCCTGACGAACTGAATCAAACATTTACTGCGACAACAAAGTCAAACGGAGGCGTGTTGTGTTTGGAAACTCAGAGGAACTTCATGAAATCAGTTTGTACACAATGTGTTCCTTACAAAACGCTCAGTTTGTTGATTCTGGATTCTAAAGCTTTACTCTCGTTACTTGGTTCTTTACCATCATTCAATTATTTGTTCAATGTAAATATCTGATCTCTTTAAAGAGTCCTCTCCTGCTGATGTTCAGGTGTATATCAGTATGTAGTGTCTCTACTTTAAAGAGTCCTCTCCTGCTGATGTTCAGGTGTATATCAGTATGTAGTGTCTCTACTTTAAAGAGTCCTCTCCTGCTGATGTTCAGGTGTATATCAGTATGTAGCGTCTCTACTTTAAAGAGTCCTCTCCTGCTGATGTTCAGGTGTATATCAGTATGTAGCGTCTCTACTTTAAAGAGTCCTCTCCTGCTGATGTTCAGGTGTATATCAGTATGTAGCGTCTCTACTTTAAAGAGTCCTCTCCTGCTGATGTTCAGGTGTATATCAGTATGTAGTGTCTCTACTTTAAAGAGTCCTCTCCTGCTGATGTTCAGGTGTATATCAGTATGTAGTGTCTCTACTTTAAAGAGTCCTCTCCTGCTGATGTTCAGGTGTATATCAGTATGTAGTGTCTCTACTTTAAAGAGTCCTCTCCTGCTGATGTTCAGGTGTATATCAGTATGTAGCGTCTCTACTTTAAAGAGTCCTCTCCTGCTGATGTTTAAGTGTATATCAGCATGTGGTGTCTACTTTAAAGAGTCCTCTCCACTTTAAAGAGTCCTCTCC
>NW_011336004.1:0-1934 GCF_000735185.1 Notothenia coriiceps
TCCCTCAGGGACTTATTCCGGTGTGAACGCGATCTGTACTTAGTTCATGAGAACTAAAGAGTTCTCATGAACTAAGTTCTGATGAACATTTGTGGGAAAAGTACTGCGGTGTGAAAGCGCCTATTGGTCCCTCTTCTTTAGAGAAGACCAGGAAATGATGGATACACCGATCGTGTTCAAATCAATAGGCACGCAATGACTCTAAATAATAATGATCACGCCACCAAACACACATTCAAACTAAAGGAACCAGCCTGTTTGGAAAATGTGAGAAGTAGAAAGTACAGGTATTTGTGTTCAACATGTAAGAAGTAGAAAGTACAGGTATTTGAGTTCAACATGTAAGAAGTAGAAAGTACAGGTATTTGAGTTCAACATGTAAGAAGTAGAAAGTACAGGTATTTGAGTTCAACATGTAAGAAGTAGAAAGTACAGGTATTTGAGTTCAACATGTAAGAAGTAGAAAGTACAGGTATTTGAGTTCAACATGTAAGAAGTAGAAAGTACAGGTATTTGAGTTCAACATGTAAGAAGTAGAAAGTACAGGTATTTGAGTTCAACATGTAAGAAGTAGAAAGTACAGGTATTTGAGTTCAACATGTAAGAAGTAGAAAGTACAGGTGTTTGTGTTCAACATGTAAGAAGTAGAAAGTACAGGTATTTGGGTTCAAAATGTAAGAAGTCAAAGTAAAAAGTACTGGATTAAAGTACTGATACCAGAAAAATGTACTTAAGTGCAGTAACGAAGTATTTGTACTCCACTACTTCCCACCTCTGCGTAACACAGAGAATTAAACTGCATCTTCAATAGGTTTAAACATTTGTGAAGTCTGTTCATGTTGTACAGTTGAGCTGATTAAATTGTAATTTACAAGGATATGTTGGTTAGGAATGTATGGGTCTATGAAACAATTCGATGATACCTTATTCCCAGTTATATTATGTAATGATTATTGAATAACTGCAGCTCTACTTGCACCATCAACAAGCGTAAATATTTATGACAAGAAACAAAACATTTGACAATACATTACAATATGTTAAAGACCCATTATTGTACATATGTAAAAACGCATATTTTTAGAATAGCCTTTTACTGGTTTTTTAAACGCCCCACTTGTTGCCATGCTGGCATAAACTTCACCGCTTGTTTTATTTGTTTACTCAAATGAAAAGTGCGCTTATAAATCAAATGTATTATTATATGGGATGATATGTACTTAAACACTTTAACGTAAGGATTGACTGGTGTACAAAAGTCGCATTTTACGACTTTTAGTCCCTAAAGTTTTAAATATGGGCCATTCCAGTGAACATACTAGATAGTGAATTTAGCTAAAACAAATATCAGCTGGTTTACAGATGTCTCTTTCCCAATGTCAGTTAATGGGAAGTCTTTTGAGGCCTCAGTGATGTTACAAACAGACACGAAGCCAGAACCAAAAACACTATATACCCCTGTATTCCACCGGGTCCGTTACGGCCGCGCCGCAGCGTTCACAGCCACTCTAGTCAATGGGTGTTACGGCTCAGAAGCACCAGCGTCCCAGAAGCGTCCCAGAAGCGTCCCAGAAGTGTCCCAGAAGCGTCTCGGCGCTGGGCTCCGTAAAAAAGTTGCGGCTGGTCTATTTTCGACGCGAGACGTTGCATAGCGCCGGGCAGGAAGTGGAACGGTCAGAGCATCCAGTCAATCCCCAAAATAATCTAATTTTGCAGACCCTATCCCTCCGTAGCCTTTCAAGTAGGAAAATAAAGGCCAGCGTTCTCCTCCGGTTTACAGGCACTGTGTAAATTATATATATAGAATAATTATGATGATGAATGCATTTATTCACGCAAGACACTCCGCTTCTTCACGAAGGTATAACTTCACCTATAGAATGGACAGGTGGATTGATTACAGCAGCCTATAACTCTTTTTCTACATAGAGGCA
>NW_011336005.1:0-12284 GCF_000735185.1 Notothenia coriiceps
AAACACTTCAGAGACGTGTTTTTTATATATCTGAGACCTATAATATATTGATGAAAAACAGTATAATAGGGGACCTTTAAGACTTTCTAAGCTGTGTCAGGATCAAACCAGGTTTCATTGCTGCGCTGTCAAGTCTGTCATCTTTTCCTTAGTCAGTGCACTGTCATCTAACCCCCTACCTATCTGTGTACCATTGAGTAGCACTCACCTCACCACCACGGCCCTGTGACCTTGCACTTCAATGTGAATGGAAATGTTTCTGCTGACACAAAGGTTCTTGTATGTAGAGATCTACAGGCATTAATACAGCCTATTCTCCCCTCATTGCTTTTTATTTGACACATTCCTCTAGTGTGGCCCCTTGTTGAACATCCCCACACATTCACAGCGTGTCGATGGATTCCCGGCGTGATGACAGGCGGTGTCATGACTGTGAGCAGTGGGTGGTGGGTGGTCAGGACCATGAACTGTCCGCAGAGGGGAGCGTAGGCAATAAGGCCGCTCAACACCTCGGGATGAGAGTGATTCTTAAGGCTACTCCAGCCACCTTATGAGCTCATAATATTGATTAAATGAAATCCACTGCCTGGTTAACGCTTCTCCTTCCACACTAATGTCCTCTTTTAACTCACAATCCAAAAGCAATTAGGCAGAGTCAGGGAGCATATTATTGGTACATTTGTCTTCTAGAGATGGGAGGATGTTACAAAGCCAAGCACAGTTCAAACGCTACGGGTTGGGATGAGTTTTTTGGGCTCCAGGTGACGCTTCAATTGATGTACCAGTGTCAGTGAACCTCAGGTCAGGCAGGCCCCTCACTCCTGACCCCTGTGAGAATGTCTTAATTACAACATCACCGCAGTGACACTGGATACCTCTGGCTCACTTTCACCGCTCCGTACTCACTTCTTACAACCCGGTGTATCATGCAAAATTCAGGCAAGGATGCTTTTCTTTAGATGACTGTTATTGTTCCTTACAGAGGATGAAATTAAGTCAGTCAACCGACTGACCTGGTTTCACTGCCCTTATAGTTGGAATAAATGAGCTGGAGGAGAAGCCACGAAACTACTCACAAGTCAGTTTATACAGCAGAACAGGCCTCTTTCAGTGCAGTTTGTCATAGTATAACAACACAGGTGTTACTGATAATGATGACTGCTTAATTCAAGTGTCCCAGTGAGCCATGATTGACAGTCAGCCAATATAAAGAATACCGACATTTCTTCATTTTAAGATAGTAACACATTATTCAATCTTGAATGTTATATTTCAAGAAGGTTGAATGATTTTTTACATATAAACAAATATATTTGTAGTTGTTCTTACTGGCTTTTTTGGCAACTTGCAGACCTTTTTTACACAGCGGACATTTAGCATAAAACACAGGTGTTACATTAACAATGACTCAGTTTTATTATGTGCCCCAGTGACACCTGGAACTGATTGACTGTAAATGAAATGCAGCCACTAGAGCACAGGTGTTATTAATCACAGTAATACACCTGTGCTTCAACCTCTACGAAAAGGCAAAATATCTCCTATGAAAATTGGTTATTAATAATGCACACACTGGTGTGATAGCCCCATGTCAATATAATTTAGTTTAGCATTTTGTGCATTAGCTGGTTGGTTATCCAGGACAGTGGCAGTTAGTAGCTAGATAATCTGGCCAGATATCAACATGAGACTTGATCTCACCTCAACTGAAACGCCTGTTAGTAAACGGCTCAGTGCTGTTACAGTGTGCTTAAAGGCAGCTTGACTGGAGAATAAACTACATTAACCTTTAACTGTTACTAACACACAACCCACATGTGGCTGTCTGACGTCAGTTTGTGACTCAGCAATAAAACATCTACAGTCGTTCACCAATCTTATCTCTTTGAAGTAATGTGCTATGAGTTTTTAAAGCAGATTGAGTTTAACCAGCAAGATTATACAACTCTTATTGTCTTCAGGCAAATACTGTAGATTAACAGAAGCTCAGATACGAGGCAAGTGTCATCTTTTGATGGAATTTAAGTTGAGAAATCAGTGATTTGGCTTTTGTAAGAAAAAATAAAGAATTGTTTTCTCGACTTTTTGGTCTGAGTGCTCTTGGCTTCCTCACGCTGTAACGTTGCCCAGCTCAGAACTTCTCTCTCAGCTTGCCCAAGAGTGCCGTCTCTGCCAATATAAAATGCTCTGGGTAATAGAAGTAATGGAGGAAGTAGGGCAATACCCACTCTTCACTCAAACTGAATATGAATGCTTTAAAAGCTTGGAAGGAGCATTAGTTTGATTTCTTTGGCAAAAACAACTTCAGGATGCTGACTCTCCAGTCTGATTGATACATGTTTCTTTAAAACCGTAGTGGGAATAATCTTTTTATGTTGAGCCCAGTAGAGCCAACACAATCAAGCTGAAGTGGTTTTACCCCGACAGGAAAGTCTGATCTGAAGAAATGATTTGGTCTTTGAGTCAGGGAGGAGGGAATGTAAAACCGGCCAACTTATGTTTGTGCTTGTGAATTTGAATGTATGTCCTTTACAACTATGAAGGTCCTTGAAAGTGAGGAGAAAGCCCTTTTCCTCAGCTTACATGACCTAACATGACGTGATGTGTATAATGTACTGTACACTGTGCGTTGCTTCGTTTTAAAATGTTTCGCTCTAGTTTCCTATAAACCCCACGTGCTGCGGTCGTACCAACGCCACATGGTTTCATTTTCAGTTTTTAATAATGGTCACACCTTTTCAACATCCTCTGTGCTGTTCACTCCCTAAAGTCATTACCTTCTGTTATTAGAAAACACAGGTGTTACACCTCTTTCGTCGCCGGAAGACAAAAATAGATTTTTACCGATCTCTGCTAACACGCATATCTCAGTGTGCTTATTCTTCTCTTTTGAATTATTGAGCTTTTCTACAAGAATATGCCTCAAGGAGCTGCCACACCAAGCTAGAGAAGAAACACATAGACATGATTCAGAATGCCAAATAATTACTCATCGTTATACTACAAATGATTAAATACCACAAACAACCTTCTGATATCAGCATATGTCATAGTTTCTGATAAGAAAGAGAAGAACTAGTTGTCTCTTTCCTGAAGTACTTTGAACTGTACTGAATGGTAATGTGGAATCAACCGGGACCTTCACTACCTCTTCTTTATCAGGTATTCTTCAGAAAAATGACTTGTACTTATTTTTGATAACCTCCTGATCCCTAATATTCATAGTGCCCCATTTGAATCTATAATCTTTTAACTTCAACATTTGAATTAAACATACTCCTTACCAGCCTAATCAAGCACTTTCATTTTGTGACTGGAATAATTGAAAAACCTTATGTGTCTGGTTTTGCGTACATTTTTCCACCATTAAAGAACTATTAAAGTGATGAAGGATAACTAACTCAGTTAACTGTCAACACCTGCTGGCTCCACACTTTAACAACCAAGCCCAAAACGTATCTCTGTGTGTGTGTGTGTGTTGTGTGGTTGCATTAAAAAAAGGGGGGGTGACAATCTCGAGACATAATGACACCCTTCTATCCGACCACTGTGGACGAGACCCTCCTTTCGTTGTACTCAAAAAAGTGGGTCCTTAAAGGAGAAAAAGTGTCAAGTCAAGGAGAGACGTACGTGTGTGTCCAATACTGGCTTGGTGTAACTGACAAACTTGTTCTGGTGACTCCATTATAGTGTAAATGTGGCTTACACCACTTATTTTGAAGCGAAAGATGCACACACTCTTCACATCAAGGTCGCAAAGTTGTAAACCGAGATGGATTTGAACATAGACCTAAGTAGATGGCTGTCTAATGTATCGGAGACAGACCTGTAAAAAACACCTGACAACTTCCTACCTACTTTTTTTTTCAAGGTTTAGCATCCACTCCATAAAGACCCGAGATTCGCCGCTATGACAAACTAGTACGTGTCTCTGGGAGAACAAAACCCAAATTTCTCTTCCGTTTGTACGTTGGCAATATTGAGTTCGAAGTGGACCTCTTACTCTGTTTCTTTCGATCAAGGGATCCCAAACCCCGTCTACTGCGGCCATCCTGCCACTGTGTGTTCGTGTTAGGTGTTTGCTTTATGAGGTGTTTGTCGTGGTCAAACGGTAAATTACATTTATGTCTTACTTTGTGTCCCGACACTCCTCTCCTTGAGTGCAGTGGGTGGTCCTAAGAATAAATATCTCGTTTTGCGTTTTTGTTGCTCAACACGAGCTCTTGACATTTACCTTGAGTCGTCTTACGTTGTACTCATACCGACTGGATTCGGGAAATAACCGTGGACCACAACTCAATTTCCTCTACATTTCTTCTGAATAAACGTATCGAGTACGAGATATTAGGTTTCGTCAATCAGTTCTCCTCTATAAGTTGGTAGCTTGTCAGACCCTACAAGTAAGTATCAGCAGACTAACTCAGTTAAGTCTTAGTACACTTGTTAACAGGTCGTGCCTTGTACTTACGTTGCTAAGACTAATATTAAATCCAACGAATTCATACGACGAATAGTTACAGGTCGCCCAAGGGTTGGAAAAATGAGTCTAGACTTATTAGTGTTTTACAAAACGCCGAGTTGTAGTACTTGTTTTATGCCTCCATTATTACAAGCTAACCATGTAAGCTTGTAACTGTGCGACATTTAGGTATCATTTCAAATTCCTGACAATATTCCATTCCTCCTAGTATTCCTGTCTCCAATATTTATTTTATTATAGAAAATTACTTATACAAAGTGTTGAGTATGTACTAGAATTCACGAAACCGCCGTTTACATTAGACACCTTAAATTAAATGTGTGGGAAATTATGAAAACTGCCGGGGAACCCTACAATCTACCTCTGACTCAATTACTATGAAAAATAAAAACCAACACCATAATACCTAGAATTAAGATCTACGTGTACTGACTAGAATTCACGAAACTTTGTTTTATGGATTGGGTGGAAATTAATTTTTTCTTTTTACATTCCATTCTAACAGAGGTATTGCATATTTTTTTTTAATGTCTCTTAGAATCTGAAAAAATTTGATAATCAAATAAGTAAGGAACACCTTGTATAATCCCTACGATTAGACAAAAATCCACCATTACAATCATTGTTGATAGATCTTACTTATTCGTAAAAAAGTGGGGAACCTGATACTCTCTAAGACGTCCATGAAAAAGAGCACAGGTCATTAGCCTTTAGTACTAAGACATACACGTCAGACGAGAGAGCGACCCAAAAACCAAGTGCAGACCCTTTTCTATATCATTATAAAAAATGTTTCCGAGAATTAGGTCCTGGTTACAAAAGGTGAGTTTTCTTCGTCCGGATGCTAGGGACACCCTGGACCCCCAGAACACCCACCGAAAGGCCGTCTGCCCCCCCTACTTCACAGTGACCTGCCTGCTTCTTCTAGACGGCCAGGTCGACACTTTTCCCCCCCCCCCCCACTACCCCCCCCAATAGTAGAGAGGGGCTGTCTTANAAAATACATTTCTTTCAGATTTTTTTTAAAGGTCACCTAGTATGCAAAATCCACTTCTCCATGTCTTCTATACATAAACATGTTTCCCCTCTGTGTAAAGAGATTCTGAAAGTTTCAGGAAAAAAGATTCTCTCTCCTTTTGTCCTGATCCATTTATATAAAAACCTGTCTGAAAATGAGCTTTTGGCCACTTTATGATGTCATACTGATTTTTTGGCTTGTAACCATTAGCCAATCTCCAACCAAGGTAACCCCCCCGTACCTTATCACCTGAATCTCCTCCTAGAGCACCATTGTGTTCTTTTTAACCAAATATCTCTCAGAGGGGCGTGGGGAGTGGCTCCTTATTTTCATCTAAAGTAACAGACAGAGAATCAGAACTTTGGAAACAGGGCTGAGAGAGAGGGGATTATGGGATGCTACAATGCATGATCTGTTTGGTATTTGGAGCCAAACACTCCAGAGACATGTTTTGTATATATCTGAGACCTATTATATATTGATGAAAAACAGTATAATAGGGAACCTTTTTTAAATTAGAAATGTCTCAATTAATTTTCTAAGGAAATATATGACATGTGGTGGTGATGGATTACAGTGGAAAAAAAATCACCTTTATTTCTGGTCACTTTCCTGTGGTAATACTTTGAACAAGAACTGTTCTGATGTCTCTTCCTTGTTTGTGCACTCACGTGCTTGTGAGTAACATGCTTGTTGTGAGGCTTGAAAGTTGCAAAAAAAAAAATCATATTCAAATTATCCTGGCGGCCATGTTTACTCATTGTCTTCCACATATTGGTTAGCTGGGAACATAGCTGGTGGATCTCACGTAGCTAGCTCCTTCATGACTGGATGCTTGCGGCATGTCATCACTTTCTAGGCTGTTTTTCTTTAGTCCATAACAAGCATTCCTCTGAAGTGAAAATGCCTGTTCCTGCGTTGCTCGGATAAGAAAACAGGCCTGATAAATGGCCTCTTAAAAATCAGCCTGGTTCTTGTAGCCCCCTGTGACCGTGGGACACAATGAGGACCATTCAGCGGGTCTGAGCCGCCGAGACCAGGAGTTCTGCTGCAATTTAGGCCATTCAGCTGAACCCTGCCTTTGTGTGCACGTTGGAATGAGCTGCCTGCATAGGAAGAGCAGGGAGGGGCTGTTGACTGGTTGCACTTGAGAAGATGACGTGTTGTGTGCACTGCTTAGGGGAGGGGGTCCACCTCTCAGCTGAGCCGGGGGTACGAGGTCATGTCTGCTTCTTCCCAGGAACTGGCCTACCTGGCTGTCATCCCCCGCCGCCTGTCAAGCACTTTGTACAGAAGTTGTTAAACAAACCAAAATTCCACAAGGATTCTGTCTTCACCCGTGAGTTAGTAGCTGGGGGTCCAGGCCAAAGTGGCATTTTTGACATTGAAATACAAATGGAAATTATTTGCATAACCTCCCTGTCTTAAGTTTTGAAAAGGGTGCACTCACCTGACTTTTTCAGACCTATACTGATGCCTTGGACCCTAGTATCGACCAATACTGAGTACTGACCCAATACTACTGTTTAATTAATGATTTAGTCATTTTGATCCCAGGCTTTGAAAGAGTATCTGAGGGACTAAACCTCTGTGGACTTAAAAAAAAGAAACTTTAAGACAGATCTTTTTAGTCTGGCTTTTACTTTACATGCTCTACTGTGTTTATGTGCGATCACTCAGTATGTGCAGACTGAGAGCTCAGATGATTGCCAGTTGCTTCCTCTCTAGGCCAATCATACAGTTAAGCATCCATCCAGCATTCAGATGCAGCCGAAGCAGGCTCTGTTTTCACATGAGATTGAGGGCCCTCAACAGGGATGACAGCACTGATATGGACCAGGTCTATATCAGCCGTCCATCTTCTTGACCCCAGCCATCAGTGACAGCGTGTAGGGCAAAGCCTGATGGATCCTTGTGTAAGACTCTCCTCCCGATCGCTGTGGAAAGGGATCACTACTCTCTGTGCTATGTTTGAACAAGATACTCAGCAAACTGTTGTTTTTGTTAAAAGTCAGGAAAAGTGCTTATTTTGAGTCAGATCAGAGACGTGTGATAGACTTCCTCAAACTCAGACTCATGTGGTGCAGAGCTCTTGTTTACAAGGTGGAGGTCTGCACTCACCAAAAGAGGAATTAGTGCTTTACACACTGATTGTGAATCTGAAATCTCTATCCAGTTTCACAGCTTTTGACTCCCTCAGGCCCGACGCAGCGTGCTTTGGTAACACCTTTACCAAATGTTACAGCACTGCAAATACGAGGAGGCAATATGTTCAAAATGATCACAGCTTCATCCCATCAGTATGCTAACAATAATTAGAATTTTTAAACACCATTTAGAGCAAAAAGGTTTTACTTCACTGGACAATTAACAGTCTTGAAACAGGGGACGATAAAATGCATTATATATCCTCCTCAGCCAAAGCAAATTGGGAACATCGCAATGACGTCTTCATACTGTGAATTTATAGTGATTCTTATGCAACACAATGCTATCATAGCAGCAACTGTGGGCCATCATACACGCTCGTCAGCGTTCTGTAACAATATCATTTTTGTGAAGATGGATTGTAAACCTTTAAACCTTCCACCATCATTTCTCACTAGAGTCTAATAGCTTTTCATATGTATTGTATTTCTCTTGTTAGATATCTGGGTAGTATATGCTTCTGTTTCGTGCTCAATAGGTCAGAATCTAAAATGCACAGATCATCTTCCTCGTAGCTGCGGAGCCAAGGCCTCCGGTCCGAGCAGATGGTTGGGTACTCTTGGCAAAGGTCTCTATGCGTGTTTGTGTGTCACATAGTATGTTTGCATGCACAATTGTGTGTGTGTCATAATACTGTTTTACTGTGAATAGTTAATGATGGCTGCAGTCCTGTTTCCTCTTCCAGACCTGTACTGTAGTAGGCTGAATTATTCACACGCTCTCATTAAATATCAGGACTCCCTCACGTAAGGGTGGAGGTGTGTGTTGGTGTGTGTTGTTGTTTGTGTGCGTGACTTCTTTACACTATCCAGGTAGAATTTGAAGCATGCATCGGGAAAGAAAGCCAACCTTTTGAATTAATGCAGGAGGTTTTGACGTCCCACTCATCAAACCTACAGACCTGCACATGTAGAAGATGCTCGACTTGTTGAGCAAGATCACATTTGATGTCAGGTAGGGCTGGGCGATATGTCAACAATGGTAGTTGATTAATAGTCCATAAAAAACATTCACATTGTTATTTCACTGTTATGTATTCCAGTACATCTGACAAAACAACACTCACAATTCCCATGCAAGACAGATGACTGCATTTTGTCAACAATAAAACAACGTCATCATATTGTCACAATATTTGCCCCCAGCGTGAGGACTCATCCTCAGTGTTACTCTGTTATTAAAGTTGACTCATGTAAGTTATGAAATAATGGGACAGTGTCTGTAGTGTCATAACGGGCCTTGCTTGAAGCATCCTCTCTTCTGAAGTGCCCTTGAGCAGGACTCCGAAATGCTGCTGACCTTGTGATCCGACCTTCCTCTGGAGGTGGGCAAGTTAATGGAGAATTTTCCTACAGTTTACAAATATAAGTGAACCATCACATCACAATAAACTACAGCTGCAACGATTAGTTGACTAATCGATTAGTTGCCATTCAGAAAAATAATCGCTAACTATTCTGATAAACGATATATCCTTATAATATTGTTAATCCAAAAATGGCAGGAAATGCAGTTTCAGGTATTCAAATATGGAGTTATTTTTACTTTCTCGGTTTTAATAGACTTCTTCTGACATTTTCTAAACCAAACAAATCATTTTAAATGTCATTATGTTCTTAAGCAAAAACCCATCAGTATCCAGGCCTGTTTCCTGGCTGTTGTAAATCTGAGTCACTGCATAAGGCGCGTCCTCCTTCGGGGCACATCCATCCACCTCGAAGTGAGAGAACCTGTTTTAACCTCCTGCCTCCCCGGGCTGTTAAATGATTTGAAAGCAAACTGTGACTCAGAAGTTTGGTACATCAGACCCCTTTCTCCCATTCTGTACAACTCCCATCTTCCTTAATTCCCCGCTCTGTTGAACAACCTGTAATCTCAATGGGGCTGACGCCACATTTTGAACGTTCTGAAGTTGCATTGCACAATCCATGTGGCTTTTTGGGCCTGCAATCATTCAGTCGGGCTGTGTCACACCAGGAAAGCTCACTGATTCTCACGATGATTTATAGCTTGTTGGCTGAACGATGAACTGACTGATTGCAACACAAAAATATAGCCTTGTTGTGTCTCTTGCTGTTGTCAGACTCAGTCGGAGCTGATGCTGCCCCTCCGATGTATCGCCAGGCTATATCCACTGGCCGGCGAGCCATGTGACTGGGCTAATGCTGAAGAATGCTCTTGTGAATATAAATAGACCTGGCTGGCAAGACACATTTGCTTTCATGCCTGAGGAGGAGAAAACAAGCATCTCTTTGACACAAAAGCTCCCCCATTATTGCATCGGAGGCCACCCTCTAAAAGTCCAAGAGTCAGTCCTAATTTTGTTTATATCAGCCAGGAGCAAATACTTCCATCCAACCAACTAGCTGGCTGGCTGCTACATATGGGTCACTGTTATGCCCATGGGTGGTGTGTGAAATACTGCAGCCTGTTGAGAGCTGCCCTTCTCAGCCTGCTGTCTGACCCATGGAGAAAGATGCTATAGGTATGCTAATTGTTAAAGCATCATACCAGTACATTTTTGGGGTTTTATGCAACCTTCAAATTGTGTATACTTCAAAATGATTGGTGAATAAACGATGCTTTTAGAGTGATTTCCCGTCTTACAGGCAACTATTGATTTAACTTCATTATCAAGTACTTAATCGGAGTTAATACTGCGCCTTGGCATACTGGAAAAACTAGCCAACAAGCATCTTTACAGGAAAGTTCGACTGATAATGTCTTTAATGTTGTTGAGCAGTTCAGACATGTACCTGTCAACATAATGCGTCTTAGACTGCCTTAAGACTTGGAGGCTTGAGGTATTTCTGATATTTGAAAGATATCGTTTTGTATACATTTATATTAACAATGGATAAAAAAATCTTGCTTCCACGTCATTTTTTAATGCAAAAAGGGATGATTTTGGTAACTATGATCAGGTAGTTACTCTTGAAATGACCGTAGCTCTGACCATAAAGAGGCTCTTTGTTGTTTCCCATGTCATTCACAGACCCTGTCTCTCTCATTGTCTCTGACCCTCACTCTCCCTTCAGCTGATGGACCACAGCTGATCATTACAGCCTTTTGAAGAGGGTGTGTGGAGCACAGGGTATTTTCTCAGCAACTGGTCAGTTTCTATATATGAAATGGCAGGCCTGCGTCACAGGAAGGGCTGATGGGAAACCACAGCTCAGGGGCACAGCAGTCCTGCTCTATATGTACAATGAAAGTTTCCAAAAGGTCACCTGCTTTCTTTGTCAGTGACTCGTTGGGTTGGTGTATTATGTTTTTGGAGTCATGCCTTCCATTTGAATAGGTCTCTATTAATTCTCGTGCGGTGCCAAAGGGTTATCGGAATATACCAGTGAGTAGAAGTCCTCAGGAAGCCCCTCTACAGGCCGATGTGTATCTCCCCTCTTGGCCCCTCAGAGCACATTGTGCTGCAGCTTGGCCTGTAGTCATGGACCCCTTCAATTCAACTCCTCAGAGAAAGAGGTAAAACAAAGGCTGTGAACACACATTGGCTTGGTGGGGCTTCAACCTCTTAATCTTTCAACAGTCGATAGCTCACATGCACTGTTGTATGTAATGCATTTGTACAGTCATGGTCTTTAATGGAAGCATTAGGGTTAATACTTTTGCACTCTTTAGTGTCGTTTCCTGGAGATTTCCTTTTTTTTGTTTGAAGTTGTTTGCGGTTAAACCCTGATATGTGTTGCTTTAACTATTTGTATCAGTGCACTAGATGTTGCAATGCTACAGTGAATTGGACTCATTAGATGGTTTGTGGAAGATAAGCCACATGTCAGTGTGAGTAGTGACAGCATGTCATCACAGTATTTCTCACACTGCTGTCAGTGGGAGGCCCTCGTCCTACAGCAGCTTAGTGTCATGCTCCAGTGACGACACGCAGTCAGTCGGCTGTTATTGTGAACAAATAAGCACTAAAGCTATATCTTAAGATTATCCAACTAAACCTTTCTACACTATATGGCCTGTAGATAGTATTGTGAAATAGCAAAGAAGATATGTGGTATCATCTATTTAGAAAGTCAAGCCCGGCTCTGCAAATGTCCATACTAAGAGAGGCAGGTGTTTGTTGAAAGTTTGTAATTGTGATTTTCAGGTAGTTCTTTAACATCTACCTACATTAGTAAATATTAAAGGTCACCTATTATGCAAAATCTACTTCTCCATGTCTTTTATTCATAAACATGTATCCCCTCTGCGTAAAGAGATTCTGAAAGTTTCAGGAAAAAAGATTCTCTCTCTTTTTCTCCTGATCCATTTATATAAAAACCTGTCTGAAAATGAGCTGATCAGATTTTGGCCACTTTATGATGTCATAATGATTTTTTGGCTTGTGTAACCATTAGCCAATCACCAACCCACAAACTGGAGCTTTATGGTTTGTCTAGTGGGTAAGATCGGTACAGAATAAGCGGAGACAAAGTCGGGACAAAGTTTTCACGACTAAGACCCCAGACAATGAAATCTACTTTTATTACTCGGTGAGGGGTGCGGGGAGACGATCTATAAACCAATTTTCTTGTGTTACCACGAGATCCTCCTCTAAGTCCACTACCCCCCCCC
>NW_011336005.1:12329-13591 GCF_000735185.1 Notothenia coriiceps
AGCAGCAACTTACAGTGGTTTAGCACTTTATTTAGATGGGCTCACTCGAGCCCCATTTGAACCCCTGGAAGAAGCTGACATGAAGCACCTGTCACTCAAGACAGTGCTGTTACTGGCCCTGGCATCCGCCAAGCGAGTCAGTGACATTCATGCGCTATCTGTACATCCTTCATGCACTCAGTTCGCCTGAGGGTTAACGAGAGTGTTGCTGAAGCCCAACCCTGCCTTTATACCTAAGGTGGTTGGTTCATGTACCCCCATTGACATTGAGGCATTTCCTCCGCCGCTGTGTCCCTCCGGGGAACAGCAGCCGAATTTGCTATGTCCAGTCCGTGCTTTACGCACTTATATGGACAGATCAAAAGAGTTTCGTCATAATGACCAACTCTTTGTGTCCTGGGCTAACCCTCAGAAGGGCAAGCCTGTTACTAAGCAACGGCTCTCTCACTGGATTGTGGAGGCAATTGCTTTGGCTTACACGAGTCAGGGTCTGCAGGCACCTTCGGGTTTGCGTGCTCATTCGACTCGTGGTCTGGCTACATCCTGGGCTTTGTTCAGGGGTGTTTCCATCCAAGACATTTGTGCAGCAGCGAGCTGGTCCTCGCCGCTCACTTTTGTCCGCTTTTACAGATTAGACGTCTCTGCTCCCAGTGTGGCCCATGCAGTGCTGGGCCCCCTGCTGAGTTAGAGCTCTAACTGTTAAATTCTGGTTGGGTTTGGTGATTTTCGAGATAAGCTCGTCTGGCAATACGGGAGCTACAATATCCCATAGTGAGACATCGAACGGAGTGTTACGAATGAGAACTATAGGTTACTTACGTAACCCCAGTTCTCAGAGTAACATGAAGTGAGATGTCTCACCAGACGGCCCTCCTTGCTATGGTGAAGCGAGAAGAGGTGCTTATTTTGAATGATGCATGCGGCGTAGCGCAAGCTACTTATAGGGGGTAGATTCCCTGACGCTGACGTCAAGATCACCAGCCAAACAGGATTGGCGTAATGAGATTGATGCTTCTGTTTGCTCCGCGATGAGGCGCATCCCATAGTGAGACATCTCACTTCATGTTACTCTGAGAACTGGGGTTACGTAAGTAACCTATAGTTTATCAAACGCATTTCAATGGTGAAACTATCCAAACATATTGCATAAGAAAACATTTTCCACTACGATGAAAGGCGTGTAAGACCAAAAAAACCTTATTCTAGTTCCATCATGGGTAACCCCACCATCCTCTCCACCTGCAGCTGGACAGACAGACTAA
>NW_011336005.1:13620-36291 GCF_000735185.1 Notothenia coriiceps
GTCAAGGCAAAGAGATTCTGCGATATGGATGCAACCATTCGTGATGGGGGGAGGGGGGGTGTGCACCAACAAGTTTCTTTTTCAAATTTGACATTCTGCAGTTTGACACCGATTTTGGATTGTTTTGAATTTGTTTTGATCTTAAAACGATATTAATAATAATTATCCAATAAATCATCAGTTGGTATTTTTTGACTGGGGTGGCAGGTGGGGTGGCAGACCCCTTTTCAGGGGTGGCGGCTGCCACCCCATGCCACCCTGGTAGTTTCGCCACTGGATAGGTCACCTTTAACAGAGAGATATGCAAAATACACCGCATAGTACGACACAAAGCTCCGCTGTGGATTTTCGAAACAAAATACAGTAAAACTATGGTCGCAGGCCCAAGTTTAACTCTCTGAGGCCTGCATGGTCTGCCTACAAAACAAATAAAAAAACGTTTATGCAGCCCCAACCAAAGCGTTAGCCTCTGATCATCAACAGACTTCATGCAATGCTTCATCGGATGCATATATTAGATAATAATCTCTATCTCACACTCCTAACACATCTAAATCTACTTTCAGCATGGATAAATGTTCATAAAATACATCCATTTTTTGTTCTATATGTTTCTTGAAATCTTACACACATCGTTTTTCTAGAACAGATTACAAATCGCCTGAAAATGGGACAAACAAGTGGCAACATGCGTGACGAAGGTGTTGCACCCCCCCCCCCCGATGACAGGGGTCGCGGGCTGAAAAGTTTGGGAACTCCTGCTCTAAGGAACATCCTGGCAGTGTCGTTGTCTGTGTCATAATGACAGAGACAGATGCTGCTTTGGAAATTCATCCACAATTTCAATTTCACTCTAAACAACATTATCTACGAGATCAAACATGCCAACAACAACAACAACAACAACAACAAGTGTCTGTACACTATTACTACTGCACTCAGTAAACTGATATACAGTCATTTTAATCTGAGAGCCTGAGGAGCTCCAATATGAGAAACCCCATCATACGTTTACAATCCTGACTCTTACTCGGAGCTGATTCCAAGATATTTCAAATACTTTGGGCATTAAAGAACTTATGACACAACACAGGCATAACACAGTGGTGACCTTGGGAAAACATTAAGATGGTCAATTAAAAGCTTGTGTATTTGTATTTTATAGGGCTCCCTTTAAAGGAATAGGCCCACAGAAGTCAATGTCAGCATGTTTAACTGTCTGATTGTCCACTAGGGGGGCCTATAGCCTTGTCTCTGATTTCACGAATGAGTAGAGTAAAACAGTAATGAAGTTATACTGTTCTCTAAACAAACAATTTAGACAAATTGTACATACATACAGTACATACATACATACATTCATTCATAAATACATTCATACATACATACATACATACATACATACATACATACATACATACATACATTCATACAGACATATACATTAATACAGCACATACTAAGGCCAGACACGGTGATGACATTTTGTTGTTAGCTATTGGTAATGGTGTACTTTACCACTTTACCAGAGGCTGTACTGTACTGCCACAGTCAGGACGTACACTTCCAAGGACAGAGAATAGGGGGAGAATATCAGGAAGGAAACCATAGCAAGAGGGGAAAAGACCCCCCTCAATTTAATGGTCATTTGTTCACACAATGGTTTCAACTACTTGCTTTCATCATGTGAATTGTAATAAATCATGCAACAGTAATTGGGTTTAAAATGGAAACATATTATGTAGTATACTAAAATAACACACTTGTGTGTTTATATTTAGGGTCTACATTGACAGAGCAAATATTTGCTTGTGTTTGCATGTAGGTACAATGTATGCATTATTATAATAATAGAAGGCAACAACGTAAACCTCAGGAGCCCCTCCTCTCAACATTATACACACAAAAAATGTCCTCTTTATTGAACAACACATTTACAGACAGCAAAGAAGGTAAACTCATTATCAAATTACTTGTGTCTGAGAAGTAAAACAGAAATAATTAAGCAATGTCACAAGAGACAATAAATGTAATTGCTATATTGTAAATCATAGTTTTTGCAATGTATCTATGCAATACTATTATTATAATAATAATAATTATAATTATTATTATTATTATAATAATAATTATAATAATTATAATAATAATAATTAGTATTATTAGACAGGATTACTTAAATTATATAATAATAATAATAATTATTATAATTATATAATTTAAGTAATCCTGTCCGCGAGAACTGAGGTGAATTCTCGCGATGACTTGACGTCGAGGGGAGTGTCAAATTCCAAGAGAGGAGAGGAGAGGGGAGCCAGAGAGAGGGGCGCAAGGGTGAGTTTGTAAACACTTTATTACCTTTTAAAATCACTATATATATGTGGACCGAACTAAACTATGTCAAAGTAGCCATCGACGCTTAAGTTCTTGGTGTTTTTTAAAGTTAAAGATACATGTCTGTTTAATTGTCAAACTGTGGTGGCAGCGCTTCATTCGGACCCACTGTCTCGCTTTGCACTCAAGTGTCAGTCCGCTAACCAACTAACTGTTAGCTTTTTTTTTGCTTTTGTGACTTTCACTGCCCTTAATGCCTTTAAAACATACCAGTTCACCTCAGATATATTTAAATAAGTTGTGATGTGTGTTAGTTGTCATCGTTGAAGCGGGTAGTAGCGCTGTTATTACACACTTTGGATGTGCTTTCGGCCTGTTGTTAACGCTAGCCACACCAGCTAGCCATTAGTTTTTCGTGGATACAAAAAGTTGATTTCGGGTTTCTAACCAATGAGATTCAGCTACACGATGTTATTGACAGCATCCAAAGCGTTGCGTGCGTTAGATACCGTTGACTGACATGCTTATAACCAATTAGTGAGGAGAAAAGGCGGTCTTGTTACGGGAAAAGGCAGGGCGAAGTGTGCCCGTATGTCGCCAGACATGAAGGCAAACTTTTTTCAAGTCAATCGGCTATGTCTGGAAGAAGGAACTAGAGCTTGCTGGACTTAGGGATTTCAGCAGAGATGCAAGAAATACTTAGATGTTGTAGAAGTAGAAGTACCAGAGTGTAAGTATACTCTGTAACAAGTAGGAGTCTTGCATTACAATCTGTACTTGGGTATTGGCATCAAAATATACTTTACTCATTATGCAGATTTTCTCAAATATAATATATGTTCTGATTATAGTTAATTAATTAAAGTGTTTATCAAATATAGTAAAGTTGCAGCTCATTTGAATTACTTTGTTCGCTGGTATCTTTTGAATTTCTTGATTATATTGTACATCATTATTTAAAATCTGCAAAGTCAATAAATGTATTGGAGTAAAAGTACACTATATACCTCTGATTTGTAACAGGGCAGAAGTACAAAGTAGCAAAACATTGAAATACTCAAAGTACAAGTCCCTCAAATTTGTAGTTAAGTGCAGTACTTGAGTAAATGCATTTAGTTACTTCACACCACTGGATTTCAGTTTGACATTGACCTCGTTCACATCCCTGCAAACTCACAAAACATATTTTCCTGTCTGTTTTTTGGCAGTAAAATGTGATGTGAATATAATCTGTGTCTGGGCAACAAGAGCCTCTAAAAAAGTCAAAGTCTCAAGTAATAATGATATCCATAGTATTGCAATTTGAGCTGTTGGACGCCCGAGGATCCGCATCCCCGTGCATGTCAACACCTTCATTAGGAATGTAGGTCAGGTTTTTGGCAGAGTTGTACCTCATTCCATCACATAAAGCTACACCCGAGAAAGCAGACGGTCCCACCAAACATCTTGACCCACTCTGAGTCATGATATATGGGATATCACTGCGATTGAAATGGTCTTTACAGCAACTAAAACACATTGTCACATCACACATATGGTGAATAAATGTAGTTTTTTTGTAATACAATTTTGTTGAACATGTATGCTTTTATTTACTTGTCTAAGCATTTGATTAAAATGTCAGTGATTTTAAGTATTTTCTATTATATTCCATTATTTGACTGACGATGCTGAAGAGCGTAATATTGCAAAAATGATTATCAGCCCCAGTGGCTTTGGAGGCTTTATTTGAGACACACGACATCAAGTGACTTGTTTTTTTGCTTTTCAATTTGTCTTCGTCATTGAACCAAAACCTCACGGCAAGTGTTTATAAAAATGACAGACGGTGAATAACCTTGGCACAGAGTTTTTGATTTAATTATAGAGAGCTGCCCATGCCATGTCCATCCCGTATTGTTTTCTAGCGCAGCATGGATTTGGCTTCTAGGCCTGGTTAGTTATGCACACATGGATATAGGATTTCATTTGTTCCATTGACCAAATCTCAGGTTCACTTTGCTTACATAAATACATATTGGCTGCTGCACCCGCCCAGCTACTGCCCAGATCTCCGGTCTCTAAAGCTCACAGCACACATTTACACGCCCTCACCTTTGATCCAGCAAATATCCCTGATCCTCCAATTGATCCATCGCTGACGGGCTTTCACTATTTCACTCCCTCCCTCCTCCCTCTGTGGGTTTCTTTTTTCTTTTTGTGGGGTCTCCCCTACCCTCTGGCAATTCAAGCCTCAGATTCCACAGTCATGGCTGCAGCGCGAGCTATTAATACAGTTTGTTTAGCCAGTTTCCTAGCAGGCTGCATCAAACACTGGATGGCTGTGGCTGATTATAGCCGGGACTCGTTCCCCTACACCTGCTGAGTCGGAGAAATCCAAGTTAACGGTGGGACTCTGGCAGCAGCTCAATGAGAGGGACAGGAATTTGGGAACTTTGACTGCTTCCATGTCACCTTGACTGAAAGGAGGCGAAAATAGGTGGGCTTGATATATCCATGCCTGTAATAAATATCAGTGATGTGCTCAGACTGATTGATTGTGTCTCACTGTTGAGATCTGGCATTTAACTTTGCGCAGTTAAACTTTACACTGTCAACTCATTACTTATATTATATTTATTCTCAGTAAGTGGCATTTGACAGACAAGGCAATAAATTAAGTTTAATTATTTTCTACGTTCATGTTAATTGAGCAGAGAATGACAGACAGTGCTGCAGTATGGGCAGATTTCCTTCTACAAAGATTGTCTTACATGAGGCAAGGCAATATATGCTAAAGAAAAGACCTCAACACATCTGTTTTAATCAGGTTAAGATATGGGTTGTGGCAGCTAAGAAAACAAATGGTATTTTTCCACATCTGAAATGTATGGTGGACTCCCCACAAAATCCCACTTTTAATGTTGGGGCCAGACAGCCAAGTTAATGTCTAGCATGTCTTTAGTAAGATGTAAACTCTGAAAATCTGTTCCCACTCCTCACGCCAGATGTGTCCATTTCCCCACACAGTCCACACCCTCGGTATAACGAGCTAGACGGAGTATCTCGTTTGCAGACACATCTCTGCCCAAATAGACTCAGTGGATTGGAAGCACTTTGTGAGGGCCTCTGGCACCAACCTGTTGCCTTTCTCCAGAGCATGGGAGGTCTGCAAGAAATCAGACTGCTCTGCTTTATCGGCCTTTTGATCTGGAAAGAGAGGGACAGGGCTTGTGCTTGCAAACATGAAGCAGACCCCTTCCCCTTCATAAAGACACGGGGCTGGGAGAAACAGTGGTTGGGCCTGTTGCAGGCTGGGCGTCATGGGAGAGCGTTGTATTCCAGCGCAGGGCTTCGGTAATCATGGGTTGGCTCAGGGGCAGCTGTCCTCGGCAGAGAGAGAAATGGAGGGAGGAAGGAGGAAAATATACTGACTTCAACACTGGGAAAACTTTCAGACATTTATGCCGGGCCAACATAATGAATAATGTGTCCCACTCAATAATGTTGGGCTACATACTCTAACCATGTTGTAGGTACAGCGTAGGTCAACACGGTCGCTAACTCAGTTATATAACAATAATAAACCTACATTGCTTTCCAAATTGTGAAATAGCTGAACATATTCAATTGGATAATGCTAGGGCAGCAACTAACACTTCATTTTCATTATCAATGATCTGCCAAATGTGTGAGTCTGTTCTTTCTTTCATGATGAATCTGGCTTTTTCAATTGTCTAACATAAAAGCAAGACATTCTTTTCAAGTCACTCATACGAGGACATTCACAATTATCCCGAAATAGAAACTCACCAAGATCACAAACTTATTGTAAGATTATTTTTGTTTTAATGAAGAGCTGCAATAAAAGCGTTTAATTGTCCCATCCGTAGGTAGTGTGGAATGATCAAAGCCATCCCTGATCATGACTGTGTTTGAAACCCTGTTGAGGGTTGCATTAGTCAGTCTGTTTATCGAAAGGTTTTTACACAGCAAGGTCCTCGATGCAGGTTGGTAGTTGCAGTAGTGTGAGTGCAGCGTTGTGTAATAGTCGCCTGCCAGACGGCACTCTGGGACCGTTGAGAGTGCTGAAACATTAATGTGCTTTTCTATGCCTACAACCAAACATCAAATTCCCTGATTTAAATGTTACTTATTTTTCTAAACTTCACAGTTTGTCTTCACATGGAGTGGTATTCAGCTGTGTTGGGAGTGGGGGGGGTTTCTGCTCTGTGGAAACAGCTGATAGGAGCAGCGAGCCTCCCACAGCTTTAGTGTATGTCACTTCAGCTTCAGACACAACAGGAGGAGAAACCAAACATAAGCATGTGCATATTTAACTCTTATAGCATTACCCAGGAAGAGAGGGAAGTAGCATCAGATGTTTAGTCCTGTGGAAAGCTGTGGAAGTGTTTCAGTCTCAACACTTGCATATTTATGCTCATGACGGTTTCAAAAGTCCTTATTGAGTGTTGCACTAGTCAGTTTGTTTATTGAATGGCTTGAAATGGCACCCCAATACAATCTTTCATATGTTTTACAGCACTTGGCTAGAAAAAGGAATTTATTATCTTCACTTGTCTCATTGCCGTTTTCAATGAATTTACTTTGTTAATCAGATATACTTAAAAAGCTAATAGCTTTGTCATTTTTATTTGTATTTATCGCAGCAGCCATCTAGTACAGGTAGATGTGGGAGGTGATTAATAATAATATTTATATTATAATTATAATAATAGATGTATGTTTGAATAGTTTAAAGGTGTTGTATTTCCCTTGGCTTTACATAATAATGTTTTTTCCAGACACTGTCACCTACCCATGATAACATTATCGTATCAAGGCACTTACAGTAATAGTGATATAACATTGTAGGTATTCAAGTATTGAATGATGGTATTATATCACTTATTTTTTGTCAGTCACATATCAATACAGAAAAAAGCAGGTTTGTTAGATTCAACCCAAACAACAAAGGTACAGTACACTGTCAGGTCCGTGCCAATGAGCCCATTTCAAGATATTCGTGCAAATGAGAGTTCACATAAAGTTGAGGGAAATGACCAAAGCAGAGATGTGTGTGCGTGAGAGAAACAGCTGATTTAGAGCGAGATTGAACGAGGGGTACAGAGGGTTGGGAGGTGCTAGAGAGGTGAGGAGAGGGAGTGGTAATGGGAGAAGGAGGGATTGGCAGTGAGGGAAAATGATAAGGAAGCAGAGGGAGATGTCTTTGTGTAAACAGGAGCCGTCGCTCTCTCTCGTGTAAGCGGCTCCTTACTCGCAGACCAGAAGCCCCCCTATGTGAAGGAAGTATCACCAGGGAAACTTAGTCTCGCTGCCTCTGTGCCTGTTTTCCTCCTTTGCCAGGGTTATTTTTAAATCAGCATTCGGCTTCCTGCTCACACTAAAGACTACAAGCCACGGCATCCCGTTGTGTTGTTTTCTGGATTTGCCACTTCACAAATCAAGAAAGAAAAAGGCAGCAATGTTCTCCTCTTCTCCTCTTCCACAGTTACATTGCAAGCTCTTCGCAAAAATGGGGGACGACCGACCTTTTGTGTGCAACGCTCATGGCTGTGGACAGGTAAGCTTTCTGCCTGTTTTTTTCTAGCTATCAGATAAGTGCATGTATGTGTGGTGTGGGTTATTTATGCTTTGTTTAAGTACTCTCGAGTACTCGTTATGATTGAATGTATCAAGTTAGTTATTTGAATAGAATAAAGCTTCATATATACAACTTTAAAAACTATAGCTATTTTCACTTTTGTTTCATAGCCAGAGTGATTTTGGCAACAATCTTAATGATCATCACACAGATAGTTAACATGCTGTCTTGTGAGACAGTCTCGTTCAGCCGTGACTCAGTGGAGGCTCCAGTGAGTAATCAGAGCGCAGTTATTGTTTCAACCTGTCACTGTTGACTTTCAACGCCTGCAGACACAGGTTAGAGCCACGGCAGTGACTCAGCTGAGTGCCAATAGTTCTCTCACATGCCAGTAACGTGGTGCACGGTTGGGGCTTGGCCCGATATCACAGCAAATAAAAAAATAGTGTTCTAAGACTCATGATTATTCAACACAGGAAACATCATGTCTGATGCTGAATAAGCTGTCTGATCCTGTGTTCTGTTGGGTGTGATACCCTTAGCTAGTGATTGATTATCTCTCCTGGAGTCTGGAGCAAGAAAGTGTTTATGTGGTTCAGAAACATTTGTGATTCGTGAGCCGTCTTCCTGTGATCAGGAGGATCATGGGATTTGCGGTCTGAGCAGACATGTAATGCAGTTAAACATGCAGATGTTGGATAAATAAATGAAGATCAGTTTGCTTATTTTCATTTCAGAAAATTATGGACACCTAGGGACCCCACCCATGGACATGTTTACCTTCCTTTTGATGTCTTTCTTTGATTTGTAGATTATTCATTTAGTAGTCAGTTAAAACAACAGAATCATGTGGAAGCTTTCCGAGGCCTAGTGAAGATAACTGTGCTATAAATGTCACTGTGAACATGTTTGCAACAGCTACTTCATCATTTATGTTGAGTCATGTTCCTGTCAATGTGAGAAATGTGAATCTAATAGAAATGTTAATCTCATAGTCTCTTTTTTTAACTCTGTATTGGTCTCGGTCAACTCCCACCAGTAATATCTTTAGCTTCCAAGTTCTTTAATATCATAAAAGCAACAATTATAGTAAAGCAGTCGTTGGCAATAAAACATTTTTGGATCTCAGGCTTCCTCGAAGTATAAAGAGAAGGGCAAAATAATGCAAGTCATATCAAAATGTGTATCTTAGACATCAAATAAAGCAAGTTTAAAAAAAAAAGGCTAAAACATACATAAATAAAACGTCAAACATATCCTTATCCTTCATTTTAGTAGTATTTTAATTGGATAAATGTCACGTTAACAGGACGTTGGTAGAGTATATGCATCTCGCTCTGTAGCTGCTAAATGTCCACCATGTTCAGGAGCTAGTGTTGGTTTGTAAACCGCATGTCTGCAGTTAATTGATTTATATAAAAACAATCCTGACAAATAGCATTTGTTTCGATCCAAGGGTAATGTAAAAATATTGATACGTGTGGGTTCAATACAAAGCCTTAGATAATATATCAGCTTAAGAACCATACAACTTGTTATGAAGGTCAGACATGCGCTGCATTTATATCAATCATCTTTCACTATATTTATTTATGTACATTTAGACACAGAACATCCTTTATGTTACGAGCACCTTATGTCTAAATGCCGTTTTACCTCTGCCCTTTACAAGCAACAGCTGTCTACCAGGAAAGGCTGAATCATGCCCATAATAGAACCAGGATGATTGACTCTTGGCTTGGCCCGGGGTTTTCCTTTTACCAAGTCAACAACAACAACAACAACAACAACAACAACAGTGGCACCCTATTTTGCGATGCCCAGCATTAACTGTGTGGACTGGGGAGTAATCCTATCTGCCAGTGTCTCATACAGGGAGATCAGTCAGAGATAGTTTCCTCCAGTCGCCCTGTTCAGAGGAAAGAGACATGTAGTTGTACTGGTGATGCTGCCTGGTAGGGCTAAAAATAAGCCCCCTGACACTTGACTGTGTTTCCACTTCGCTCTCTCTCGAATGAAATCGCAACGGCAACGCAGCCCCCAAAAATAGGCTGCAGCGACTGGTGAATAGGCCAGCACCAGAGCCAGGATTATCCCTCCTACGTCTCTGACTGATTCACCTCGCCACTTGTCAAAAGAAGAAGTGCTGTGTCTCAGACAATGGTGCTCTATCTAAAAGTCTGATATGCCAGTGGCCGACCTCCTGTAGCTTCCACTTGCATATTTTGTTGTCAACTTGTTTGCCCTTGCTATTTTCCCATGCTTATCATCATTTTTCTACAATATGTTGCCATTCTCAACCATTGCTCCAGCCCTACATTTGTGTGATGTTCAAACCATCAACACAAGCCCTTTTCCTTTTTCTAAATAACGCTAGTTTGTGTAATGATATTTCAGCCTATGTGCTGCGGCTATAATGGACCCATTTAGGGCGATTAGACATGAGGACTAGTACACCACACATACAGTGCTCTGCATGGTCTGTCTCAATATGTACAGTAAGCTACATGCTGCATGCCTTGGTCAACATCTCCAAGAGACTATTTCCTAAAGTCAACAGAACAAGTAGACAATTAAGTACGCTACTTCATACAATGTACTTACTTTTCCTCTTTGTTCCTTGCTTACTTGTTCCAGAGGTTTACCAATGAGGACCACTTGGCTGTACACAAACACAAGCATGAGATGACTCTGAAATTTGGACCAGCCAGGACTGACTCTGTCATTATTGCAGGTACTGTTTTCATTTGATACTATATAAAAGCATTGCTATTGTTAAATATATGTTCCATGCATTCAGATACAGACCGTTTTAATAGGGTTCTATTGGATAGTTTGAAGCTTTAAAACTTCCTTCATGTTGACATTCAAATTATAAATCTACATTTAAATGCTGCACAGCTTTTTAAATCTGGTTTGAATATTATATTCCTTTACATTTGCAGATACAAATAAGGCTACACTTATATAGTTATTTTAAACCATATTTATTGTGTATTTGAGCCTTTGAAAAAACACATTTTAAAGATGTCAATCCAATGAATATTACAAAAATAACCCTACTGTTTAGCATACCTCTGATTATCATACGTAGGGGTTTCTACAGTATATGTAATGCTAAGTGTTAGCTAAGTGTGAACACATTATCTCTTTGCATTCCTCTTCTCCAGACCAGACTCCGACTCCCACCCGCTTCCTAAAGAACTGCGAGGAGGTCGGTCTGTTTAACGAGCTGGACAACTCCTTCAATCACGACGATGATGAAAAGAGAGCAAAGAACTCTGTAAGAGAAGCTTGGGGTCAATGACTTTTTTCACCTGTACGTGTGTTTGTGTCTTTTATGTATTACATACAACTATGGAACTTCCTACAAGACTCCCACATAATGAAAAGTTACTTTTGACTTCCTTTTCTCTAACCTCAATGAGTTGATGATGTCTCGCTTTGTATGTGTGTCATAATAATTCAAACTGTTGCTACAGCTTCCTCCAATTAATGTATTTAAATGGGATTTTATTTCACTTATAACTCCAGCAGTTTTTATTCTGTTTGTGTGATAAATACCAGCTTCCTCTTTTAATGTGCTGTAGTCCGGGAGTCTCTTCTATAAGTCATGTGAACTCATCTCAATGACCTTTTTTGTTCAGCACCCTGCTCCTAACTCAGTGGCTGTGGACATGAGAATGCAGGCCTCATCAGAGGTGAAGGTGAAGGAAGAGGAACCTGTAGAGGTGGACTCCTCGCCGCCAAGCAGCCCCGACTCCTTCTCTGATGATTCAGACTACAGCATAGAGCCTCAGGTTAGAGCAAACACAATGGGAGGAGGGGGTTGTCAGTATAGTGTGTAGAGAGAAGGGCGGTTCCTTACATGATGTACTACTCTCCCAGGACACACCACCCAGGAGTTCAGCCCCCACCCCGACTATTATGCGTCCAGGTTCCCTCCCACTACACCTGGGCTTTGATGGCTTTCACCCCACCATGCCGTCTCCCACCTCCGTCATCACACAAACCCCGCCCTCCAATCGTACCCTGTGGTGAGTGCAGTTCTACATCCTTTCACTTCATCAGGAACGGGACCAAATAGGTGGATCACAATGAACAAACATATTGATCAAGGTGTAGTTCCATTCTCAGGATAACGTCCTCACATGAGCGAATTGAAAGAGCAGTTTAGCTTGCTGTACAATTATAGAAGTGAAAAATAGAGCCTTCAAAATACAGGAATTATCATGAATGAAAGAAAGACTCACACAATGTTGCTATTATTTTATTTCATCTCGAATTTTTTCATTGTTTGTTTGTTGGATTCCAGTATGTGTTCACGCCATTTAAAAACTTTGAAGCATATTATGATGTTTATCAAGATAATATGGTGAATTGCAATTTTAATTGAGATAATTTTCAAGCACAATTTACAGACAGTTGTTTCATGCACCATGTTTTTCACCAAAGCCTCACTCATTGTGCATTTAATCTGACATTAACTTATATGAAGAAAACAATTACATGTGATATACAATTCTGTGGGTTTTAAAAGCCTTTGTATGCACGACTTGGACGAGTACTGATGGATGTAAGTGTGGATGTTATGTTGAAATGGTTATGTTACAAACACTTTGTGGTATCAAATTGCAATCTAAACTTGACTTAACTTCCTGTTCCTGTGTGCCCGTGTAGTTCGCCGACCAGCCACTACCCCATGATGATGCTTCCCTCTGGTCAGGCCGTGCCTTTGCTCCCTGGTCCAATGCACATACCTTCTGTCATTAACGTAAGGCCAACCATCAGTCTAGATATGTTCATATTATAGCTAAGAAGTTAGTTCAAGTTGTTAACACATTTTTCTTTGCACATCTTTTCTGGTCTGCAGCTGGCCCGCCCCATGTGCATGGTACCCAACATTCCTGGGATGCCCGGCCCCCCTCTGGGAGGCAGCAGCAGTGGCTCTAACTCCCCCTCTGGCTACAGCATCCACTCAGAGGCCAAGATGGTCAGCACTCGATAAGCTCTCTATTTTTATATTTCTTTATCTGTTCTTTTTGTCTCCATCTTCACCCTGCAGCCTTCCTTCTGCACTGGCTCACTTGGATCATCATATGACTATTACTGCCGTTCCTTGTTTATTTAACCCTTCCAGCACAACACAATCTGTTCTGATTCTGAAAGTAATGCAGAGCTCTGTGTTTCAACAGTATTTACGATAAGACTAAGTGAGTGTGGTCTCAGTGTAAAGTAGCTCCTTTGGTGGTATCTGCCATTTGTACACCGGATGCGCCTTCAATCAATTCAAGTGTAATGTAATTGTGTTTGGGCTGTAAGGAGTAGTTTAAGCTTCCATCCTACTGTTATATTCACTATTTTTGAAACCCCGGTGTTTCTTCAAAGTGGTAGATAAAGATGAGATAAATATTTCAGTGGTGGCTACAGTATGTAGAATTACTTCTGTGATCCAAACATTTCTAACAACTCCAGTCGTTTCCAAAATTCAAGACATTATCACTGCGGTCATCGCCAACAACAAACTCTCCTCCAATCTAATCAATTAAGACTAACCCATTTAATATAACTTAATGAACACTTTATTTTAAGGGTGATAACATCATAAAACTAAATAGCAGCCTAATGTTGCTTAACTCCCTCACCGAGAATGAAATACAGGGACTGAAGAAACTAACAATTTGATGGAACAACACTCGGAAATATATGATCAGAGCTTATAAGACATTACACAAATATACATGCGTACTGGAATAATTACAAATCATAATGAACCCAAAATCGACCATATAATGATTGTCTAAATGCTTTGTGCCTTCCCTGCCACGATCAGATGTTCTCTAAATCATTACTTGCTACTAAGTTAAGAAGCCATATCACAAAGCAACATCTTCTGAAAATTGTTCAGGGAACATATAACCTTATTTGGCTTTTAGCTACAAAGCCTCCAGAGCTGAACCCAGAACAAAAGGGTGGAGACAGAACAGGATGTCACATGAAATGCTGCTAATGAAAAAGAGCTGTAACTGTGTGTCACTGTCAGGTCAGCAGCAAGGGCGCAGATGTATGCACAATAAGAGCTCCTTTGTAACAATACATGCCCAAAGAATAGTCTTTTTCTTTAAAAATGTTATAAAACCACCAGAGATGTAGCATAAAAACAGATGTATTGCATGTCGGTTGTGTCACTGAGCTGCAGGTGTGCTTGTTATTGATCAAACTGTCTTCTTACAGCGTCTGAAGGCTGCCCTGTCACAGCACAGCCCCTTAGGGTACAGCATGGGGGCCATGTCCATGGGAGGCAGCCCCATGGCCCCTCAGAGGGCGGAGCACAGCCAGCTGCTGGTCCAACATCCAGACGCTCCATCACCTGCACAGCCTCAGGTACACGCTGCCGTCTAATGTCCAGGACCCTACTGTAACGTGGCCTTCACGTTGTTCTTACCTGTGGTCTTATAACAATGAATCACATTGTCTTCGTAAAGAGAAAGCTACAGTGCCAGTTGATCCAGCCCAATAAGGGCATGAGACTGCAGGGCCGTGTGCACACACAGAAACCTAAAAGAAAACATTAAAGCATTAACGCAAGAATCTGCAAACTGAAGTATAAAGAGGATGGAGGTACAAAGAAAACTTGTGAAGTCCCTTCTGCAGGAAGTGAATGCCAATAGAGCGGTTATATTTAGAAGCGTCACTCAGAAGAGGATGTAAAGCAACACAAGACAATCATTGTTGTTGTGTTTAATTATATGCAAAAACCCTTTGTAACAATATTGAAAATAATTCTGAAAAGACTGCTATGAATGAAAAATAATCTTGTAATTTTAAACTTTGATGATATAAGATCACCATGGTAAAGATGATGAAAACGTAGTCTCTTAATACTTCTGCTCAAACCTTTGAGCGGTGTACTTATAATCCGTTCTTCGGTAAAGAACAAATGAGAAATAAGAAAAACGTTAGAGGATATCTTGAATCGTCTCAAAGAGTGGATTTGATGAACTTCCTTAAGACTTGTTGATCTGTTAGATTTGGAAATATGTAAGTAACTGAGCTTGTGCCTTTTGGATGAACGACATATCACCTTTTTGACTTAGAGAAAATGCGGCTGTACTTCTTAGTAATGAGATGACTACAATGTTCTCTGACCAAAATAATGAAACTATGACTCAAACTTCCCTTTTTCTTTCTCGTCTGTCTTCCTCTCCCCTGTTTCTCTGCTTCCTCCTCACCCCGTGCCCTGTCCTCCCTGCAGGTATCTCCAGCGCAGCCTACAGGTGGGCGTCGGCGGCGGACGGGAGAAGACGACCCCGACGAGCGAAGGCAGCGCTTCCTCGAGAGGAATCGGGCCGCGGCATCGCGCTGCAGACAGAAACGCAAAATGTGGGTCAGCTCTCTGGAGAAGAAGGCCGAGGAGCTCTGCAACATGAACGTCTCACTGTCGGTGAGTGGGCCTGCAGTGGGCGGGGCAGGGGGGGGGGTGAGGCCTGCGGGAGGCCTGCGGGAGGCCTGCGGGAGGCCTGCGGGAGGCCTGCGTTGCACAGACACCCTCACTGGTCGATAGACAGGCTTTCATCTAGTGGTGGAACTTTGAGATCAGTTTCAGGTGGGAAAGGGTCCTTTTACAAATGTTTGAAGTTACAGCAATTTAAAGTTTGTGACTTTTCACAGCTTCCCTCACATCTTTGTTGTGTTGTTCTGTGGGTTTAGGTCAGCTTTCAAACTCAATGACCACTTCTGCTTTGCCAGGTGTACTGGAAATGGTCTTTCTGATTTCAATTCAATTTATGTTGTCTTACTATATTATGCATCCTCGATGAGTCATTGAAAAGTGTTGTAAGACATTATTTTCTGAACCCACAGAACGAAGTGTCCATGTTGCGAAACGAGGTGGCTCACTTGAAGCAGCTGCTGCTGGCCCACAAAGACTGTCCTGTGACGAATCTACAGAAGAAGACCGCCTACTTAGGTGAACCTTTTTAAATTGTTACTCGCCTGGTTTCCTCTTATCTCTATTTTTCTCGTTCATAATCATTATTACAGAGTCATTCTGGGGTCACATGCTAGTTAAAAAACTCATTGTACATTATGTGAACAGAACCGTGTCTTCGGATTGGACCACAAACAAAGTAGACCTACGAGTACCTTACTGTACACTGGCATTTTCTCTGCTGTTGTATAACTATAATATTCCTCATGAGACTCATTAGGATTATGTGGTACTGACTAGTGCGTTTATAGTGGCCTTATGGTATATGCTACATTATGTTTCTGTAATATTCCTACAGGGAGTTATATCCATTATTGCAATGTAGGTAGATTATAATGATTACATTTTTCACATATGCTGCATATTTATATTCTATGTTGTAAATATTAACTTAGGAGTCTTTGTTTTTGGTACATAGAACCCATGCTGTAATCTTTATGTATTCATTAATTGACCTGTTATTTATTTACTATTTTATTGTTTTGTTTAATAACAGGGGTTGATGTCCTTCCCTTTGGTGGTGGAAGACAAAGTCACTCCCCTATTAAAGTAAATGTCCCAGAACTATACTATATATACTGTACATATATATATATATATATATATATATATATGTGGGGATACTGTTAATGACCTGCTAGACAACCAAATAATGTCCATAGATCTTTTAGTATGGCTGGTAGGGAGTGTATTCAAAATTAAAAGTGAAATGCATTTGCTTGTTTAAGTATAAATCTGTACGTGTCATTATCTATTTATTCCTGTTTAGCTGTGGAAGAGAGCATGAAAGACATCTCGGAGCCGACGGGGTCCCCTGCCCCGGTGATCCAGCACAGCTCCCTGGCACACAGCCCCTCCGCAGGGCACAACGGTCTGAGCAGGGCAGCAGCGGAGGCCATGGCCATGTCCGTGCTGGCAGGGATGGGCCAGCACCAGAGGTCTGAGAGCGGACCCTCTCACATTATCATGGCTGCACAGTCTCAGTCGGCTGCCAGATGATGAGCGATGCCGCCACGGCCCAGACTTGGCTCACACTCGTCACCCAGGGGTAGGAAAGAGCAGCGGACACCCCCCCCCCCCCCCCCCCACCCCCCCAACTTCCCCCGAAGGCCAAGTTTCTCCTCGCCCCCGCGGCTGCCTCCTCCGCTCTCTGACCCTCCTGTGGAGCCGTCACGCTGCGGCCTGGAGCTCAGCAACAGCCTTCTGGGAATGGACTGAGACCTTTTTGAGAGAGCTTCCCGTTCACTTTGCCATAGACTACAGGGGCTGGACTCCAAACTTCATCCTCCCCTCCCCTCCTCTGTGCTTCCCCCCCCTTCATCTCTCCTTCCCCCCTCAGTTTAAATGACCTCTTCACTGGACTGTAGGACTGCATCGCTCTGAGTGTCGTAATGAACTCTCCACACGGACACAGATTCTAGCACACAGGTGTTGCACAAACCTCGTCGATCAAATCAGATACCAAACAACACGCAGGGCTTTACACTGTTTTCAGCAGGGAATTGTGCCTCACACACACCCACACGCCATCACAGCACACATCCTCCAAAGATGCAGTAGCTGTCTAGACGTCAGTGACTCAGATCTGACGTTAAACCTTTTGTACACGGTTCCACATCAAGGTGATCTCAACATGGACCCAAAAACCTTACCTCAATTACTCCCCTTTATTAGAAAATTCATAAACGGTGTGCGTGATTAGCTCTGTGTGTATATATTGATGTACTTAGCAGTTTGCCTACTCCTGATCTGATTCATTAATAGCTGGATTGTTAGCATGTGAATTTTTTCTATAGTGTGTTCTTGATACAGCTATGTGCAGCTATACTTTTTAACCAATTGGCACATCCTCCCAGATAAGTCCAAAACTAGTTGGATTGACAGAGTATGATCTTTACATCTGTTCTAACCTGAAGGGATAAGCCCCTCCTCCTCCTCCTCCTCCTCCTCCTCCTTTCCTCTTCAACAGTTCTTCTGGTTACTGGTTTTCTAAGTGGACGCCTTTTCCATTTGATATGAGGTATTCTAGTGGCTGTGTTTCTCGGTGTGTGGGCCCTGGACTTACTGTAACTGTTATTTTCACACTTCTCAGGATGGTTGCACATCCTTGCTGCTCGTTGGAAGTGCGATGAACCCCTTAATCTCTCTGCTCTTTACCAAACCTAAACCAAGCCATAATGACTACAAATCAGATGTCTGAATCTCCAAAGACCACCCTGTGTACGTGTGTTAGGGGGCAGGAAGTAAATAGCCTGACTGTTATGTTGTATTCAGAGCTCACAGTCTCTGCAGTATATCACTGCCTTTTACTTGCACTTACACTCTCACACAAAATGTCTGATCATTTTTTGCCTTAAAACCACATTGGTGCCTCCCATACCACCCCCNNNNCCCTCCCTAGAACAGATTTGCTCCTGAGCCATACAACAATATATATCTTCTTAACTTCATCAAATGAAAAACAACTAATAAGGAACCAAAAATCCCTTATTTAGGATTATTTAAAACCTTTAAAAGAAGTGACAACTCTCTTCCAGTGACACAAATGATCCAGTACTTGTCTGTCATCTGGTGGAGAGACTCAGATAAGACATCCAAGCTTCGAGGGAAGAACACTTTTGGATATCTTGTGACTGAACATTTCTTTAGAAATCCCACTAAGATATATTTTACATAAACTCCTAAACAAGCGGTTTTCTTTTCATGTTGTCTTCCTGCATATTGTTCTTTTATCTGATATGATCAATCGTATATTTGAAAGATGTGATATTTCAAAAACCTGTCCATCAACATAAGGGCATGTCTTTATGCACTAAGATAATGCAAGTTTCCTAGTTTTTATATCCATTTAAAATTCTCTTGGTCTTTTCCAGAGATATCAGATGTTCAGAGTCTCCTCTCTGTAATGTATACGTTAATGGGAATTTGCTCTGCAACTTTAAACGTTTTCACCTTTGACTGAACCTCTTGTCCTACAGTCCCAATGGCGACCCCGGCATTTTGTTGTACTTCAGAGCTGGCGCTATATTTGGCTGGCAGTCGCTTATAGACGATTGTTCGTATGAAATGAAAAGTCAAACTATATTTAGCTTTCATGTTTTCATATCATTCATGTCATTGGCACCTTTTTCTGTCAGTTTTTGTTTTCTTTTGTGTCTTTTTTTCAGCACAATACAACCTTTGTCATTATGCTTCTGATTGTACTGATGAATATAGAAACAAATTTCCTTAAAACACATTTATTTTTTGTTCGAGAAATGTCAGTCCTTTTTCAAAAAGCGATTTGGATCTTCTTTGTTATATCTTAAAAGATAAATTTGGTCGTGTCTTTCTAACTTATTTTTCTAATTGGTCAACTAACAAACGCCATTACAGTCTCTGGCATATTAAAGTTACCTAGGATGGTTGTGAAAAGAGCATTTAAGGAAAGATGCAACAATGTGAAAGTTGCACATAGCATACTCATGTTTGTTCACACTCCCATCGTTGGACTGATGATTTCGGAAATTGTCCTTGTACATATCTGTACTATATGAATATATTTACTTTTCCATGCATGTCCAAGTGGAATACTATGAACACTTACAGTGCTGCAGTTTTAATTAAAGAAACTACATGTTAATGAACAGTTATACAGTCTGGGTTGTTTGTTTGTTTTCAGTGTATTTCACAGTGACTGAAATAGTTTGGGGAAAAAGCGCTGTCCTTTTACAAAACAACTGGAGACTGAAGTCATTTTCTGTTAACCGCACAAGTCAGTGTATTTGAATACAAGAGAATATAGTTTATGAAAGGACATTGTACCGTCTGCTTTTTTACTAGTAGAGAGTAACTCACTACTCTGGTTCCCTTAAATGGTTTCTACTTTTTACATTCTTTCTTTCTTTCAAAGCATATTTTTAGCTGCTATTGAGGAAACTGAGGTCATCTACTCAGTTGTTAACTGTGACTTTGCAATTAGCAACTTAGGGTTATAGTGTACAGTTAAAAACATACACATTGTGAATATCTTGTACTTTTCCTAGCATTTTTCCTCGCATTTTTTAAATAGGGATTCATTTTGAGATACTTTTCAGATCAAGACATAATGACTTACAGTCTTTTCTTTCATCAAAAGGCTTTGCATTCTTCTCATTTATTTTACTGGCACGAATGGGCTTCCATAACATTTGAACCAAAATAGAAACAAGTAAATTATGTGCTATCTAGGATTGAATTCTAATTTTGTGTGGAGAGGCTTGGAAACAGCAGGTTTACCATCATATTGGAACATAACATCTACAGAAATTATTTGAACATTTCACTTTAAAAGAAATGACATTTCTTGAGGAGGTGTGCTGTGTATGTAGAGGCTGGAATCATGAGTAGAGCCTTTCTAAGACTCATTGCTACATGCCTGCTTTTAATTTGATGTTTTTAAACTGCACTCAAGTCATTTTGGAAAAGCACAGCAGTGACACATACGCCTGCAATTATGCTGTTATGTAAAGTTTGCTTTGAAGCTTGTTTTCCTTTAAAACAATGTCTATGTTTCTTATAAGGAAACCATCATTTGTACTTCTTGTAAGCAGCCCTTAATTGCACAGGGAGTGGTTGGGAGGGTATATTTATGTTTTATAATCTTTACAGTTATAACGCCACAGATGGATTTCTCAAGTATTCTTACATAAACTGAGGTGACATTTAAAATCAAGTACTTCATCTGAAATAGGACCAGGGTTGGATTTACTCTCTGTGGGTTAAGAATGCGTTGAGGTTTGTGATGATCAGTCACAGCTCTACAGTCTAAACATGTCATTTTCCTTTTATTGTATTCTGCCTTTAGCAACATAAACCAACCAAAACGTTTTTCAACTCCCATGCTGACATAAAATCCCCAGTTTTTATGTGCGTGAATGTATTTGTATGATCACTTGTGGAAGCAGTCAATCAAATTACCATACAGTGAACCTGGGATGTTTGGGGCCCCTTGGCAGTTGCACACTCACATTCTATTCCAGGTTTAAGTTTGATATTCTAGTACTTTTTCCACCTTTGCTTGCTCTGGCGTTAGCTTTTAAAATACTTATTCAAATTCAAAGGCTTTATTGTCAGATGCACAGATGCTACAGTGTAGAAATGTCAATAAAGATCCACCAACATTGCATTAAATATAAGTTTACTCTCCTGTTTATTGTTCTTAACACTTATTTTACACATACAAATTGTCAGTAATAATAATAATAAACAATAAAATATTTGGTCGAGGTTTGCGTAGTTTTTAAAGAAACATGACCTTTGACCAATTCCACATAAATATTTATAACATACAATAAAAACATACACAGATAAGGAAGAGAAATGGAAGAAAACAACAACAGTGTAAACATAGAAATGTCTAAATAACTGGGTATCTATACATTTTCTCCAAAATAAAGATCAAGCATCCTTCTGGCCTGGAGCAGTTCAAAGTCGATTAAGCATAACTAAAATTCCATCAGAGTTTTAAACCTACAGTAAAGTGTACCCCATGTTTGGCTCATTACCTGATGTAATATGATCTAAATATAAATATTCCTATATTTCTTATCTTTATAAATTGGAAGTTTACAAATAGCAAGACCTATTATTTTTTCTTTAGTAAATAAAAGAGATAAGATGATTTATGAAATATTTACCTATAAACTCTTTACCATCTGCAGTCCCTGTGCAGGAACACAACAACAAACAACAGAACAATCAGCACTAAAAACAGTGTTATTAGTCAAATGTGTACGTGTGTTTCTGCCAGTCAGACACAAGGGGGAGCAACAGTTTCGGTGTGTGTGTTTTCCGGGATGCAGTTGAATTAACGTACAGGCGAGGTAAAGGCAGTCACGTGACAGCGGCTCGCTGCCGTCAGTGAGTTTTTCCCATTATGGCGGAGGGGCCAGCCGCACGGATGGACTGTCTCTCCCACTCTGAGGCTTGTTTTGTGTCTTGAGGGAGGGCGTTTTATATTTTTAATTTTTCTACACTTTACCTTCCTCTTTGACTGCACTGCACTCTGTGTGTTTATCGGCGGAATGATGGCGGACCGCAGCGTGAATGTGTCCGCCCTGCCGAAAGAGGCTCGGGACCAGCTGGCGGAGTTGGACCTGGAGCTGTCTGAAGGT
This sequence comes from Notothenia coriiceps, assembly GCF_000735185.1. NCBI lineage: Eukaryota > Metazoa > Chordata > Actinopteri > Perciformes > Nototheniidae > Notothenia > Notothenia coriiceps. Next base: position 35,663 of record NW_011336005.1, read on the forward strand.
AAAGCAGGGTGGGGGGGCTGCCTGCCGGGTACGTGGGGGGATCCTTTAGCATTATTACAAGCTAGCTGTGTGTCTAAGGTGTCTGGGCTTACCAGCATCGATTAAACGGGTAATTTCCCAGTCTTTTGTTCCACTTTCCGTGTATAACACATTGAATGAGGGCTCACTGGAGCTAGCTTATTTGTGCTAATGAAGGATGTGGACACGCGAGCTAGCAGTTCTTGACAAGCAGCACGAGAGGGAAGAGAAAGGCTCCATCCATTTTTCCTCGTGCCTGCTATCTCAACCCGTATAGTGGTCAACATAGAGCTAAGCTGTCGATTCAAAGATATTTTCAATTGTCATGTCTCATCATTTTGCTGTGTGATTGAATGTCAAAGCCATAGCTGTGTGTGTGTGTGTGTGTGTGACTAGGGTGGCCAGAGGTATGGTCTGGCTATGCCAGACCATACCTCTGGCCACCCTAGTCACACACACACACACACACACAGCTATGGCTTTGACATTCAATCACACAGCAAAATGATGAGACATGACNAGCTCTGATAGCCAGACCATACCTCTGGCCACCCTAGTCACACACACACACACACACACACACACACACACACACACACACACACACACAC
>NW_011336005.1:36312-39048 GCF_000735185.1 Notothenia coriiceps
CCCTGTATGCCAACTAAGTGCTCTAGTCTTTGCAATAGGATATCATGGTCGATAGTATCAAATGCAGCACTAAGATCGAGCAAGACAAGAATAGAGACAAGTCCCTTGTCAGAGGCTATTAGAATGTCATTTGTGACTTTAACCAGAGCTGTCTCTGTGCTATGTTGTGTTCTAAAGCCAGACTGAAAATCTTCAAATAAATCATAGTTTTTTAAGTGGATCACCGGAGCTGTATTAGATTAACATGCTTATTGTAGTTGTAAGTGCACTGCCTTGCGGTCTGAAGCACCATCCTGGATGGAGCATATGTGTTGGCTGGACCTGTATTTTTTAAAGGAAAGGATTAAGCAGAGGGTAGAGTTGTTGATTCTTTATCTGTTTTCTGTGACTATCTTCCTCACCCTCTCAGACTTTGAGTTGCTCGCGCTACTAAAGAAACGCGCTACCATGGAAACCAAACAATGTTGTAGCTCTATTAAAGTCCGAGTGGAAACAGTCGTGAGTAAATCTGATTTTGTCAGAAATCGGGATAATTTTTTCCTGATTTTCACGGGAGACTCCCGATTTCATTGCCCTCTCCCGGTTTCCTCCCGGGGTCATATTTCTCCCGAGAAAATCGGGAGGGTTGGCAAGTATGAGTGATACACATCTGTGGATAATCATTTATACGAAAATGGTTAAAGCAACCATCACTAAACGCAAGCAACACTGCATCTACTGCAGACAGTAGCAACAGGTCAGATGGGGACATCACGTTACCCTCCGTTGTGGACACTAGCTTACTCCTGCCTGACTCGCCGCCCTCAACCCCGGAGCAGCAGTATTCGTCGCCCGAAACTACGCCGCCCCTCTGCGGCCCGCAGGTGCCAGGATACTACGGCAAAACAGAGCCTGCCCAGGTATATCTAAACAAGTACCCGCCTGTACAGTGGGGTTAGGCGGTAATTTTGCAGCTTGTGGTAAACAAATAGACAAGGGCTAGAATATTCATGTGAAAATAGTGCCATATTATAGTGGCATATTCTGCCATGCCTGTAGAAATGTTGGGTCAAAAATAATGCATACAATAGCACAGATGCCTTCACCACGAATGGCTACAAAACTATCTCATATCCCAAGCTTATCAACAAGCTAATGTTGCAGCTGAAATGTTCTCCAGGTCACAAAGTCAACCTCACATGATGATGTGATACCAGTTTTCAAGGACAGTAAATATTCTCTTCCCAGCGTATATGATGGGACCAAAGTGATGATTTAGTAGGCTACATGGTTTTAATAATACTTTTGCTTTTCAATGTTTGCCATTTCAAACCATGAGCTGGTTCAAATCATATTTGCCTTGATTTACAATATGTTCTCATTTGTTTTTTCAGTACAGTTTTGAAGCTTTTGTACTTTTCTTTGCCACAGTCCACTTTGGACTATATGAAATATTTCAGGATTGCACTTTTAACTCACTTGAAATGTTCTCACTTGCTTGGTTTCAAAACATAACAAATGCCATAATCTGTTCATTGGGGACCATCAATGCTATTTTTCATTGCTGTTGCCGGCCACTATTGCTCATGTAAACCTACAACTGCTCGTGTAATCTCAGATGCACCCGGAGTCATTTTGTTCTGGAACCGGGCCTGTACATGGCCATATACTAAACAAACTACAGAGCCCATTCCGTGTCCTGTTATTATTTACTTCCTGTCTGCCTTCTTCTGGTGATTTATCTGACGTCCGGCGCTCCGTCTTTTAACCTCTTTTCCTTTCTATTTCTTGATCCTCCTTAGCAACCTTCATTATAGTCCTTGACAGTGGTCTGTACTGTATTAACAACGTGTGACATGTTAAGAATTTAGTATCAGAATCGAGTATTCAACTAAGCCGTGTAATACAAGTTGTTAGTAGCCTTAAGGGCCTACACAGTTGTTATGCTATAACACATAGCCCTTCACTGGATGTATAATGAGCTGCACTAAACTACATTTTAGCATTTAAAATACCTAGCTATTCTTTTGCGGTTATTTTGGTGAAAGTAACTAAAAAGTAACTAAAGTAGTGTAACTCATTACATTTCAGAGACAGTAATATTGTAATGTAACTTATTACTTTCAAAAGAGAGTAATAAGTAATATGTAATATATTACATTTTGGAAGTAACTTGCCCAACACTGGTCACGAGGCATAAACAGTAGAAGACTTTCTCTTCTTCTTCCATGCAGGAGAAGTATTGAGTGCTAGTTGTTTTTGTTTTTCATTCCTTACCTGCATGAATAATGGGGACAAAAGTCATCGTAGTCCTACAAGTATGAGGTCTCAGCAGTGTTAGTTACAAGTCAAAAAGTATATTCCAAAGTTTTTTAGAGGCTTTAAAGTACAACATCTTTGTTTAACTATCGTTCCCCCACAGCTGAGCATGAGTGCCTTTTACACCGGGGAAACACAAAGAATCAATGCTATTTTTCATTACCGTTGCCGGCCACTATTGCTCATGTAAACCTACTACTGCTGCCCCCCTGTAATCTCAGAGGCACCCTGAGTCATTTTGTTCTGGACCGGGCCTGTACACGGCCATATACTGAACAAACTACAGAGCCCATTCCGTGTCCTGTTAGTGTTTACTTCCTGTCTGCCTTCTTCTGGTGATTTATCTGACGTCCAGCGCTCCGTCTTTAAACCTCTTTTCCTTTCTCTTTCTTGATCCTCCTTAGCAACCTTCATTATAGTCCTTGACAGCGGTCTGTA
>NW_011336005.1:39093-53596 GCF_000735185.1 Notothenia coriiceps
CAGAAGACCGAAGAAGGTTGAACATGAATATTCGAAAATTGCATCATGACGGACCACAACCTTATAATTATGAGCCTGCTAGGCGTCAAGAGACCAAGGAGCACCAAGGATTAGAAGAAATAACGGCCATCGGAGAGAAATTGAGCTGTGGTGTGAGGAGAACCAGTGGAGAACTGGGCAGTCCTATCTTGGTGAGTGACCGGCGTTAGGCTACAGAATGTTATGTAACGTCACCATCCCAACATTGCTGAAGTTAAGCCTATGATATATCAGGGTAAACTAAAGTACATTGATAATATGTAGTAACGTTACTGGCAGGACTGTTGATATCTGATCCATAACAGAAACTAATGCGCAAGTATCAGCCGTATCTCGCGTTTTACGTAATGCCAACTCCACACTCGGGCTGTGTACCGGAGGGGAGACGCGAGATACGGGCTGATTCCTTGACGATCTGGCGGAGAAAGGTTGTGGAGCCTCCGTTGATAGTTCCGTTGTAAATGGCTTGATGGAAAGCAGGTGTGTAATGCGGGGAGGGTGCACAGCTTGATTCAGCAAGGTGAGTGGAGGTTGAGCCGGGAGCCAGGAGTGACAGCCACCACGCCCACACACAACAAGACAGGGGGAAGACAACCCAAACACAAAGGAGAACGGCTGGAGCAGTACAGCCACCACAGCGTTACCTAATGCTAACTCCACACTACGTCTTACGGTGCCGTTGTACCGGAGGGGAGAGAGAGAGAGCAGCGAAGGGGAGGGAGAGAGAAAGTAATACGGTTTCCTGATAAAGCTGTGGAGAGTATGTGCCTGCAGGGAGGTGGATGCATAACGCACCCAGGAACGAACGCTAGCTCCGGTCTTTTTACTGTGGCTCGATGTCCTGACAGGCTGGATCTTGTGCAACCTGCACAAATACAATACTGCACCATGATTACAAATGGTGAATACATGTAAAACTACCGAGAAATACCAGCTCCTAAAACACAACCGCTCAACTCAACGCAACTACTAACTATACCCGGCGGTCAGAGAGGCGGAGATGTTTCCCCCCTTTTGTTTATGTATATGACGTGTTTTGACTATGAACCTTAAAAAAAAGCCGTTTTTAAGAGCAAGCTCAAAATTGCTCCTTCCCTCTGATTCCTGCCCTTATGTCTCATAAAACGATATCAAAATCCTACATTCACTTTTTTAATTGTAATTTTCAAGCAAGTTTAAGCATAAATGTAGAAAAAAAAAAAACCTGCAAGATGCTCTTTAACCTCAGCAATTATTGCTAGATGTAGCATGTAATGCTACTTTCAAGGTAAGGACAAACTTGGATATCTATGCAAGAAAGATAACTTTGAAATGAATATGCTTTATTCTGATAATATCAGTAACAGGGTTGAGTGGGTCAGAGTGCCACACTCTTTTAAGACTGAAAATAAAAGAGAGGACTTAGTTTTGGTCTACCCACGGCACTAGCACATGCCTTGCTGATGTCACTTCGACTGTGTCATCTGACTTACAATTTTTTTCACTTCCTGTGTCAATCTAAAAAGGTTTGGGTAACAGGGTTGAACCATAGACCGTATGGGTTGAACGCATGTTGAGGGACACACCTTCTGTGCAAAATTACTGTTATTTAAAATATGTTTATGATTTAACAAATTGATTTTACCATTACAAGAGACATATATCAATAGAATAATACCAAAAAAAGTAAATAAAATCCCTATTTTAAATGTTATATTTGACATGCAAGTTGGTCACCAAGAAGCGGGGACAAGAGAAAAATGCCATTTTAGGGGATGTTCGAGAGCTATTTGATAATTTAAATAATATTTTGAAACCACTTTTTCTACAACTTTATACACATTTTGTCTCAAGACAAGTATGTTTAACACAACAAGTGCATGTTTTAGCTTTTGGGGCATGGATTATTCGATTTTTTATATGGGGGACATGAAATGTCCTCCAATTCCGGAATGTAAAGCAAACTTACTAAGAGTTACAATATCTAATCTATCTCTGAACACAAATCACTCCGGTAATTTAATTCATGTTTAAATTAGTTAACGAGCAATTAACGACCCCGAAAATGCATCGTGAATATTTCGTATCAAACAATTCATTCAACAATTCATTCACAATTCATTCACTCATAGAGGTTGGTGCTTTCTCACCACACAAAAAACGACTTTGCTAGTGTCTATCTATCTCCAATAGTTCACTAGAGCATACAGTCCTAAAAACGATTTATAAATGTCTGGATGAAAAACATGTACAAGTAAAACAAACTTACAGAATATACACAACTCCAAGTCCACACTTGTCTGCCATTGTTTTCCCCTTCTTCAGGAAGCTGCTGTGGGTGTGTTCACTGTGTTGTCTGTGTTGTGTGTGCAGGGGAGGCGGGGCTAACTCAGTAATTTACTACAATGCTGTATAATTGCCATGGCAGATTATATCCAAGTTACATTCAGTTTACAATAGGTTACAGTAACAATGTAAAATATTCCCGCTTCATCAAAACTACCCAGAATGCAATACAAACTAAAATACTTTACTGTAATAAAGAAATATAGCATTTTACTGTTGAGTTTTACAGTACTTTACTGCAAAAACTACAACCAAGTCTAAGAGTGTAGTGCCATTTGTTTTTCGATTGTTCTCATATCTGATATTGTTCTCTTTTTCAGCATATTTTGTATACATTACAACATTGCCTCTCTCACCTCTGTGGTATCTGATCATATGTATTTGCTATGCGGTTGTTAAGAATTTTCTTAACTGTGCAAACACAGATTCATTTCCCTCTGTTTGCAGCAATTACTCATTTTGTACATGTTTTCTTCCTCCAAACCTGATGGGAATATGCTTTTTATGAGTCAGTTTGGGGAGCTGCAAGATAATATATTGCATTTGTATAAAATGAGCATACTCTTCATACAGCAAAACAGCGTTTACCCCAGAGCCCTGCTGTATGCAGTTAAGGGACTGGGAAAGGTCGCATAACTCAGGGGCAGAATAAGTGCTGCGTATAAATGTATGAAATATGATGTCTTAATGTTATCACCTCAAACATTTAAGTTTCGAGGCAATTACAACATGGCATTTTCACTCTGAATCAGTAATTAATTTTTAACATTTTTCTGTGACATTTCAGCATAATCATTATTTCTGATATTTTCTGCCTATTTTTATATTTGACATTCTTAGTTGGAGCTCTCGTTGGATAAGTAATTGTACATTTGCTTACAGTAAATAACTTACAATATGACAATAATATTACAATATCTTACACACGTGGATAAGATCAAATGTTCAGCTAATTTCAAACATGCCACACAATGTAGATAGCAATGTTTGCATATCTGAACGCCAAACCTTAGTTTTTATATTGAAGTGCCATATTGTTTAGCGGGCACTTCAGTGTATATAACATTATTTTTAGTGAATATACAGTGTGCGCCTGAGTTCATAATTCAGCCAGCAAGATCCTGTACAACAATCTAATTATATCTATATTCAAGAGGGATCTGAGGATTTCTCAGCGGGCTCCATGCAGCTGACTGTGTGTGCATAACTGTGGGCTTGATTAACAAGTTGTTGAGTCAGCACATGCAGTTGTAAAGTGCTTCAAGCCAACAGACTTTCTAACCTACAGCAAGGTGCTAAAAAGTAAACACAGAAATTACTGCTGATGGAATATGGTAGACTCTTAGCGGATTAACTTTTGTTTCACTTTATTATTTTAAGTTATTTCCTAAGTTAATTTTAAAGAGACTGTTTTTTTTTCAATATGCATATGTTCTACATGCATGTATGCCAAATGTCAATCAAACCTTTGGAACCTAAAATATGATCATTGTATGGTCCTGACAACTTCTTATAGATGTCTTGGTATGTTGACATTCTGTAGTTTGGATCAAATAAAGCTGTTTCCATTTAGTTATGTTTTAACACTTCTCGAAGACAAGTCCTGGTTTAATAGAAAGCATTACATTTTATTAGAGTACAATAAAGGTTTTTTTTCATTTCTTGTTTGGTGATAAGGAGGTTTTAAGAAAGAGATGCAGGCTGGCGGATGCAGTCACAAGTTCACTGCAATGGTTGTAAAATATATTTCATTGTTTTAAATTGACCAATTTTGAATTAGGAATTTAATATTATACACATTCTTCACATATCATCTCAAAGGCAAACACAAGCCATGGACTTGCTACAGTATTGGAGGATATGAAATGATGAGAATAGTTTGCAGAGCTATATAGATAAATGCTTGCTTTTCTCTGTTATACATCCTCGTAAAAGCACTGAAGGTCAATATCTCTACATCTAATGAAGATACCTAAAGCTGCAGGAAATATGGCCAATGCTACAAACAAAAGGGCAGCTCGTTAATCTAGTCACAGTGGGGAAGCAAACCAAATTTGAGAACTTACATGTCTTTCACCAGGATAAGCATACAAGATAGAATATGTCAAATCTTAAGGTCAGGCAGGTGCTTCATACTGATATATTTTGATAAGAGCAGTCATCTTAAAACTGATCCTGAAGTTACTTGAAACTGCTACTGGCAAGATTATTATTTGCAGAGCTTCTCTTGGGAGAAAGCTTGTAGAGGACACAATGAGTATAAAGCACGAATCACAGGGGAATATCCACTTGTAAAAAATGAAATGTGTGAATCCTACTGTGAGCAAACAATCAAGAAAAGTAACAGAAGCCAAGCCAGTGACCTTTATAAGAACATCTGTCATCTCGCACTGTGTTTCTCCACTGGTGAAACCGAAAACTGGGTCAAATAATGATATCGGGGCATCGGACATGTGCCCATGATAATCAGTGCTTTCAAATGACAGGACAAATAAATTATGATGGGATGAAAGACGTTTCTCTGAATAGCTAAACTGACTTTCTTAGATTCCTTTCCTGGGCAGACAGTGTTAGCTAGGGGCAGAGGAACAGGCTAATGAATGTACAGTCTCCAAGTGGCATCCCTGGCCAGCTGGAAGGATCTAAGCTGGAAAATGGAAATGGCCAACACTCTCCCCTCCCTCAGCAACTACCACCGAATAGCCCTGGAGCAAGGCACTTAACCCCTTACTTATACTGTTGCTCGGCAACACGCAGCACAAGACTGATTGCAATGAAGCTCCCTGGCGCAAATGTAGCTGTGCAGTGAAAGGGATGTAGGTCATTGCAACAAAAGCATTGTTCACAAGCTGCCAAAACATTCTTTGGGCATATAAACATTAAATATGGTATAAATTGGATGCAATACTATTATGGTATCAGACTCTCGCTGCCTGTGTATGAGGAAGAGGAAGAAAAGAAGAAGTGAACTGTGAATTTACACAAATATTAAAAAGGACATTTTTATGTTCATACTTGTATTATGGATTTCCAGTAAAATATCATGTTTACATGTTTCTATGTTCAAAAAACAAATGCAATGCTCAAACTATCAGTCAGATAGCCTATACCTGCATTTAAGCAGGTCCCTCCTTAAGCCCTACTCTGAAATTAACAAAAAGATATCCTAAAGTATTCAAGTTTCTGAATGGCAGCATTACCGATAATGTAGTCTCCATTTAATTCTCAGTCAAAGCATATTCGCTGCAGGGCAAAGTATTACAGTAATGTGTATTTATTTGCTATTTGAATAGCCACTAATTCAATGTATTGAAGTGTTTGAAAAAGTTTTGGTTCTTAGTGTTTACTTTGATCCATTATTACTTATAGGACAGTCAGGGCAGTTTTTGTAGTTCTTCATTTCACCCCTCAGGTACCCTATACAATATTTTTCCTTCCCTAGGAGAGCTTCAGTTGTTTACACACGATAATGACTTTGCTTGGCTAATGAATATTTAGTTAGGGCTAATTAAATAATCAATCAGGTAGGTTGTAGCGCACTCCCCCATCCCCCCCCTTCCCAAAGGACCCTCTGCAGGCGGGGGCTCGCGGGCACGCCTTCAGCTCAGCCCTCTCTCAGCGTCTGATCACATTACCTAAGCAACATGTCTCGTCCTGAGCGCGCGTACACCGGCTCAGCTGTCACATCCCCCAGAGAGAGACACTTCTCAGCTCTGATAAGAAACTCCAAAATGCTGTTACGAGTCGCCGTCCCAGGGCGTACCAGCTTTTCAACTTAATGGTGAGCATGCACCCTACCGGCACACATCATGTAACCTCACATTAGCTGTCAGTCAGCAGAGACGTGCTTGTACGGAGAACCACGCCGCGGCAGATGGTCCATGTGAGCACCCTACTGGTCAGATTACCGGCCATACAGTAGTGGTAAATCCGGGCCTTGCAGAATGGGGGCAGAGAGACGCGTCGGCTCAGTTTAATGCTAAGCTCTTGTTTAGTACAAACCCCTTGGCTGCAGGCCTGCTTCAGCTTTAAAATGTGTGAGATGCAGCAGTGCTGGCAAGCCTCTGTTTATCTTCACCCTCACTATAACAGACTCTCTTACAATGGCTAGTACAGATTTACCTGTTTAGACCATTCTGAACCTGGTATGATGTAACCTGTAGTTTAACTGACTATCTTGTACTGTTCAGTAACACAGAAGCTCAAACATAGGATCAAAAGACACATACATAACTTAAGTGGTGGATATAAAGGCCTCAGTGAGTGACAGAATGCAACGGCCTCCTCCTATACTGCCAGAAGTGATCAACAATCAAACTCTGCATATTTGTATCACACAATATATGATGCCATTACTACACCACATTAAAACATGCCCTCATTTTTCACAAGAAAAACATGTAACTTCTTTATTTAGGTTTTTCTATTTGGGGATTTGTATTAGGACAGAACGTAGAACCTAAATCTTATCAATCCAGCAGTATAAATAAAAGGGAAGTGGTAAATCACCAACAGTTCTCCAAAAATCCACAAATATACCCTATCCACAGTGTTTTTATTTGTATTTTAAATGTTTTAACATTTGTAACACAGTAACTGTAGTCATCTTAGCTTGGTGACTAAACCTTACACAAAATACGATTAAAATCTGAAAACATGTTGCTGTATTTTTATTATCATGTGGCTTTATTCTCACCTAGTAAACATACTGATATTCTCAGGTGTTGGCTTGTGTTGAGCTGCGGTTAATATTAGAGAAAAATAAATGCAAAGTCTTAACAAAAGAGGTCTGATTATGTTCTGTGTGAGTACACTAGAGCTTTCCAAGAGAAGGTGTGGGGGTTTGGTGTTGTGTTTTCCTTGATTGAAGTGAGAGGAACTTCTGTAACTCAAACAACAACACCTGTTTACACCCAGGAGCAGCTTGCTCAGTGTTAGTGAACATAAAGAAACATTAAATGAAACTTTTTAATTCAGACATTGTCCTATTCACTAGAGTGAGAAAATCCTAATGCTAATCTAGCAGTGGCTAATGATTAAGGGACGATGCTGCACCGTAGACCTGCAGTATTTCTTTCATGCAGGGCTCTGTGTGGCTGAAATAGGTTATACCACAATTCCCCCAAGCACTGCACAAGTGTTACAAACAAACAAAGACGCACAACCTTGCTTTATTGAGGTTCTCCTCCAGGGCACCAAATAAACAGGAAACACTGCAGTCTATACTACAGGGGGGGCTGGTGACTGATGAAGGTATAGCCCCAAACAAAAATGAGCAATTCATAGAGGTGAAGTCATGCTGGTGAATCTGTGCTGCTGCTGGCTCTGGCCTAATTTAACCCACGGTTATAACCTCTTTGAGGTATTACAGTGTATGAAACATCCCACAGTTGCAGTTTTAAATGCTCCTTGGGGTTATATAAAAGAGAAATAACAAATAACTGTATATTTCTGGAGGTAAAGGTGCCAATGTTAACCGTAACTTGTTTTAGTAACCATTCTGAGATGATATAATTCTCTTTTTGCCACAACACAGTAAATTAAAAGCTGCTCACAAATGATACGGATATTTTTGTGCCAAATTTGGTTATTCCATTGGCTTCAATTACTGAGCATTTAGAGTGAGAAAATTGATGTGGGGTTGGTTTTCAGGGTTGCAGGGCAGGGGTGCTCATCAGTGCTCTAACTGATTAGTGTTGATGCAGATAGCTACCCAGAGAGCACCAGTGATCAGTGTGTGGCCAGCAGCCTGCTGCAGTTTGGCTTGACAGTCCTCCAGTGGCTCCGCACTCACATCAATAGCTCAGTTCTGTTCCGTGGCGTCCCGCTGGGGATTGAACATGGAAAACTAAACCAATTTTTAGAGGTTTTGAAGCTTAGCTGCAGGATATCAGAGTAACTGTATTATGTTTCACAGGACCAAGGAGTGATAATGTTTCTGGTCCCACATCAATCTTGGAACTGAAGTAGTTTGTAAATGTGTTCAGAAACCTGTCTTTATTCCCAAAACACTTAATGAGGATTGTAGTTAACCTCATTCTTCCGTAACCTACTCGGAAATGTGACAGCATCTACCAATCCATCACCGCAGTCAGTGTTGTCAGAAATAGGCTTCTTAACGGTGAATGGACAGAGGAATGAGTTCTGTGCCAGTTGATTTAAAGCCTGTTTTTACTTTGAGATGTTTTCAGGCGTATAACTTTCCAAAGGATGGTTTTATTTGTCACAATGAAGGGACATGGCTTTTAGAATGAATTGGCATGCTGGTGAGAAATGATTCTCCTTCTCTGCCAATTTATTGGTGAGATTAAAAAAAAAAAAGACCATGGACTTCGTAATGGCCATCTTAAAGTCTGTTTGTCTCATACCTCATATAGTGATAGCACGAGGGATATATGCTTTCACTTTCTGATTTAATCATTTCATGAACTTGATGGAGGTGAAGAGATTTGTAAAGGGCCATTTATTGTTGATGTTCTTGAGGAATAGTATACAAAACAGAAATGCAGTATATTTCTTCAGTGTAGAAAGCTTACAAATTGGGTTAAAGTTATTCTATTTAATTTGACGTGCACCAATATAATCTTTCGAGAAGTCATCCCCTATCCTTGAGCAGGCAAACGATACACTAACAAAGTTCAGTGACTGCAGCTGTCAGGATCTCAAAAGTTCTGAATCAAGGAAATTATCATGAGAGATTACCATGCACAAGGAGGCTTTATCTCAACAGTGTTTTCCTCAATTTACACCTGGGTCTCCTTATACCTACGTCAGTGCCATTATACTGTAACTAGCAGTTGTGCTTCACTCACTAGCTAACATCTTCATTACCATCTCTACATTGGCTTAATGAGTCAAACTTTTTCTACTTGTGTTCTAAAATCTAAAGTCATTTTTCTCATTAGATGGTAAGTTACTTAATGTTTTGAGATCTGGCCTAGTGTATCATTAATCTGTATTCTGTATGCATTGTTACAGTATGTGGAATAGCCTATTATTCTGCAAGCAGTTCTTTTTTTCTTCTAATTATCGTTTTATCTGCTGATCCTTTTCATAATTAAAAGATGAATTGTCATAATGTAGTGAGAAATAGCGCACCCAACTACCAATTAACAGAAATGCAATAACCAATGTCAAATCTGTACATTTCATGGTTATGGAAAATGATTTTCTATACCAAGGAAAAAAAACAAAGGACATATTTGCTTTGATTATAAAAAAATATTATCTATCATATCAGTCTGACTGTTCGTCTGACTGCCTTTTGTTTTTGTTTGTTTGTTTTTTATTCCTGTTTTTCTTTGTAAAGCGACCTTGGGTCCCATGAAAGGCGCTATATAAATCTAAGCTATTATTATTATTATTATTATAAGCTGCTTAAAGCTAATGTTATGAAGTTGAACAGGTCACAATGGCCTGAATAATATATATATTATCTTGCTGTGAAAACTTCACCTTCAAACAACTTATTTCAATCAAGTTTCGACGGATAAACAACAGTTTACAAGATTACATTTAACCACATCTTTAACATGATGTTATAGTTTGCCTTCACTCAATATTAATAGTCAGCCACATCATTTTTTAGCCAGGTTTGATGAAAAAACGAGTATGTATTCACATTTTAGACACTGATCCAATTTACCAAACTGAAACAATGATTCACTTCCTGCTCATCACCTAATTGATGAATGGAGCAAATATTATAGTAGTACAGCCCATATTTTGTAGTATGACATGCAGGCATAGCAGTTTGATGTGATCATTTGTCATGTCCTTTTGGTGTAATCTGTCAAACTAGGATTTACACAGCTCCCTTGATCCATTGCCCTCTGCACCATGCGTGATTGGCATCCTAAAATGTAGGTGAAAACTGAGCTATAATAAAAGCAGTAGGTTGTGTGAGACAATTAGTTGACCCCCCCCCCCCACAAATAAGACCTTGCTTCTGACCCCGCGGCCCTTATTACTTGAACCACTCGAGCGAGGGGCCCGCAGTTTAATCCTAACAGATCAATAAGGCATCTTAATATCCCAGAAAATCTTTTGGCCTGTTTATCTGAGGAGAGGCCAAGAGTATAGATTGCTGTAATGGTATGAATTAGTATTGAATAAGATTCAGATTAAATGAATTTGAACTGCGGCACAATTAAGAAGGATGAATGTGCTTTTAGGGTCCAAATTGCATTCATCATGCAAACTGTGTGGAGCCAAAACAGCCTCTAGGTATATCATTTAGGATTGTACTGAAACTAATTGTATTAGAGGTGGTGAAAAATCAATATCGGGATCAAATGTATTGACTAGAATTGAAACCACTAAACTTTGCATGTGTGAGGCTTTACTGCAAATCTGTGGAAATTTCGGTCTAGAAAAAATGTTTCCTCCACATGTTTCATCCTTGGCTACAGTGTTTCTTCTTGCATCCATCCATTACTCATGCTGCTTGTTGACGTTGCCAGTTAGCTGTCACATGCGTGGTGATATAAGATGGTCTTTTTATCCCAGCTGTCTCTCTGCTCCAGTTTTGGATTACAGATCTCGGTGAGACAGGATCTCCGTCATGGTGACCAAGGTCTTATATGGTTAATAGAAAAGGTCATATTCCATCATAACATTATTGAATTGTGGCAACTACTACCAGTACCACTGCCTCCTGTCTAGATGCATTGCTGGTGATGGTGTCATTCAACATTACTGCCACAAAATGCTACCATTAGCTGCGGAATTGTCAGGTAGTCATTTTTTTTGTGGGCATATTATAATAAGATGTTATTCTTATTCAATTATTTAATAGTTTTAGTAATATATTTTTTGACAAATGTATGGTGTTTTAGTCACATTTCTGATTGATTTTGATCCTGTGAGATATTTATCATTTGTTTAGTTATAACTTGTCTTTATTGCTTGGACATTGAGTTAGATACTGGTTTGGATCTAAAGGAGGGTTTCTGGGTTAAACCTGTATACTTTGGGGCAGCGCATCAAACTGTTGATGAAAATGTTGGGTTGCTTATTTACACGTCAAGCGATATGGAGAAACATTGGCATTCATTTGGAGTTGTGTTTCTCTTTTATTAGCATTCTAACATCAGCAAAGTGTGGTGAACATAGAGCAGAACTTAAATTAATGCTAGGCAGCTAATACTGATAGATATGTGCATGTTAAATAGGGAGGTTTTGTGTTGTCTGAAATAACTATAATATGTGTATCCTGAGTGGCAGGAGTTGCTTTATTTTTATGTATTGAAGTCAGAGTTTAGGAACACATAATTCCACCCTGGCTGTGGGGTTGATTATGTTCTTTTGAGTTGCTATTTATTTCGTATTATGGACACATTTCAGAATAAATAGATTAGTCTAATTGCCTTTGTTTTGTTTTAATGCAGTGGCATGGAGCTGTTTTCTTTTCACTAATATCTAATATATCTCCAGAGCTGATGGAAGGTATTCTTTGGTTGGCAAACTCTAACATAAAATAATATGAGAGACCGTTCTGTGAAATGTGGAACATTAACTTAGTTTCAGCTATATTGAATGGATATTTTTCTCTGGTTTCAAAATGAGATTAAATACAACTTATATTTTTAAATCTACTCACGAAAGTTTAAAAAAACATATTAAGGTGCTTTGTATATAATCATGTTTTCTCTCTCATATTCACCAGTACTGTATTGACTATATTTGGATCACATTATTTCAAAAACTGAATAGGTGAAAGAATAAAGAAATGCAGCAGGATGATCAACCAGCCTGGCGGATTTTTCCCCTTTGATGTACAGAGTCTGAGCCACTCTTCATGTACAGTGTTACGTTGCTCTTCCCTGATTGACTTTACTGTAAAAGTAAACAAGCAAGCAAGTGAGTCATTCCACACACTGTAAAACCATACACCATACACCAAAGCAAATTCCTTGTATGTGTAAACGTACCTGGCAATGAACTTGATTCTGATTCTGAAAATACTCATTTTACTCATTGTTAATAACGTTAATGTAATGTTAATATGTGTTTAAAGCAGTTTGAAATGAAAGTAAGGTAAAAAAATGATGAACAACTAACTTGTGCAATGTATTCCTCCACTGCTCCTAATAATTAATTGAAAAAACCAAACACACATTTTCTCCTCTTAATTTGAAATTCAATTATGTTTTTCCTCAGAAATCAGGTGTGAGCTTTCCCATTTGTTCAGTGCAACATAATAGTCAATTTCTCTTCTTGTGTAAACGAGGTCGTCTGGGTGCCGACACTTCTTAATGACAATACTTGCATCTCATTGACTTCATCACTCCCCCTTTTATTGATATTGGTGTTCCATATTCAGCATTTTCTTACTTATCACCATGCAGTTATTCATATCAGCCCTTGTGAGCTGATCAAGGAGCAGAGTTTCTGTCTTGCAGGGAGCCTGCTCTACTTTGTTGTATTATCTTGTGTACACGGATGAAAAGGGCCTGAGGGAGAAAGACAATGCTGTCTGCTTAAAATCATCTCTCTGCGTGACACTGAGGTATCAGGCACCGGCAGCGAAGAGAGAATATTTTATCTGACATTGTCAGTCTCTGTAGAAACCTCAAGGAGGCTGAGGCCGCTGTGACACACTTGGTGGTCAGCAGCACTGCATATGATTATGACAGCTCTGCTACACTTGCCGAAGTCAAAAGTCGAATTGAAAGGAGTGAAATCTGTATGTGTTACAATAAAAAAAAAGTTTATGAGGGTGGTTTTGCTTTCATCAAGTTTCAAGTTGTGGAAAATAACAGAATATTAGAGAAAACATGATGTATGAACTTCCTTTTCATTAATCGCAATCTTTGTTTTCCTCAGGTTATTACCATCATGTGCAATTATTGTACAACATCTCATGGAGTGCCATACATTACATCTACCTCATCCGTTCTCCAGATGACAGGAGAATTCAGAGTCCCAGGTTGAATTGCATTAAATAGAAAGACTTTCAAACATGGGTCCATCGTTGCTTCACTTGATAGCCGTCTTTGTGGCCGTCCACGTGATCCAATGCCAAGCGGTTTGCAACAGACAAGCTTCACTTGAATGGCACCCTAAACAACACGCAATCCAAGTCAATTGGACCCTCGTAGGAAACATCTGTAGGAGCGTTACTGAGTGTTGGAATTCTCCGGGGGGAGAGGAGTCAACTACCCCTGTCATTTTCCCACAGATCTGCCCACTTCAGCTGCAACATGGAGACAAACTGCTGATGTCTGCTGATGAAACACTGAAGTCATACGGCTTCACACTCCTCAATGTGTCAAAGGATGAATTTGAGAGTTGTTCAACGAATAGACAAATAAAAGACCAGTTTATTTTCCCCCACACTATAAATGGAACGAAGCAAGTTGAGGCCAAGTGGCTGGTCCCGGGTCATCATTACTTCATCGCTCTGCATGAGGGGGAAACGCAGCTGTGCAAGCTTGGCCTACGGCTCAACGTGTCTGTTAAAACGCAACTTTGTCAGGGTTCTCCTCTGCTTCGGCTTTGTTCGGGGAGCGGTGTTTGTCAAACAGGCCTCTGGGATGGTGCGTACCGCTGTCGATGCCACCACCACTACTCTGGGAGTTTTTGTGAAAAGTCTGATGCCTGTTTGGATAACCCGTGTGAAAACAAAGGGGTCTGTTTGAGCAATGGATCCACAGATCCAAACCACAGAACATATAAATGTCTGTGTCCTCCGCATTTTACAGGTAAGGACACCAACTGATAATACCTCTTGAGCTCTTTTAACTTCTTTGAATTAAATTAAAAAACAGCTGTTAATTCACTTCCCCCTCGTTATTTTTACATATATTTTGCTATGAAGTTGCTTGAAATCATATATTATTTTAGAGTTACCCTACGTCATTTTTAAATGTTGTATAATCTGGTTGATGAATTTGACAGTTAGATGTGTCTAACAGAAATTATATAGAAAAAAGCTTACTTTGTAACACAAGCAGCAGTGTTTCCCCTACCATTGTCTTGGAGGGGCGCTGCGCCCTGCCAACGGAGCCCCACGCCCCCCCTGAAACACTGATGCATTAATCAATAACAATAGTCCACAGCTCCTCTCTCTGCTCCAGAGGATTTAAAAAAGATATATCCCAATGCCATCTCGCTCGTGAGTAGCATGTTTTGCGCG
>NW_011336005.1:53629-59493 GCF_000735185.1 Notothenia coriiceps
CCCCCCCAACGCAGTAAACCTAGGGGAAACACTGAGCAGACTTTTCAATCAAATATTTCTACGTCAAGTTGATGTCATTCAGCATGACCCCAAACACAACGCAAACAGAATTAATATTAAAAAAGCTTGCATTCCAAATGGCAACTTTCTTAGTCTCTTTGCTGCCAACATACTCTCTCTGCACCAATATCATCTATAGCTCTCATTTAATTTTTTTGTTTTTCAATCAGATTTTCTAATAAATAGCATCAGCTATAGCTTATTTACATCCCCATGAACTTCATGACCCAGGCATATCTTTATCTACATCTCTATATGTCTATACCTATGTGTGTTCTTGTGTTGTCGTAACTAACTTGCCATTTGTTTTAGGGGTGAACTGCTCCGAAGTCATTGGAAAAGAAAGCTGTGACAGAATTTGTGAAAATGGGACATGCGTTCAAGGATCGCCTGCATCCTTTAAATGCATCTGTGACACAGGATCCTCTGGTAAGCAGCTCTTATTCAGTTGCTTGAATGTGACCATGAAGCCATAAATTGAATACAATGATACAGCTTTGATCCCTTACATGTGAATAACAGATAGCTTATCAGTTTTTCGATGTATCTGAATCTCAGTTCTATAGTCACTACCTTGTCAAATGCGTCAAAGGGGCAACCATCTTTAGAAAATGTTGAAGCAGAAAAAGTAATTTATCTTTTAAAAGATCAGCATTTCCTCATGGGCTCTGAACCTGATCCCACCTGATGTTATATTTGTCATCATAATATATGAAGCGGCCACTTCAAATCAAATACCTCATATTACGACCAGTGGCATGCAGTTGTAAAAAAGCCAGTGCTAAACTGAGCGTGTCGCAGTTGGTAAAACAAAAGGTTTACAGCAATCAATTAAAATGTAATTTATTGTACTTTGTTTCTGCTGAGCCTATTAAATCCCAACTTTTATACTGGTCAAATTCTTGAAGCCTGCTAGGAAGAAGTTTGCACGGGCTAAAACAGAAACAGCTTAAATGAAGCAAAAACACGTTATATCATTATATTTAAACCGCTCTCGCAGCAGATCAATGTATGGTAGTGTTCTACATTAGATTTAAATTATTTCTTATTTCTACTTAACTCTCTGTGTATCGTGCTTTTGGTTGTGTTGGAGGTAAGTTAATGCCAAGTCAAGTCTAGTGTATGCTAATGCCTCTCCCTTTAAACAATTTATAAAAGGCAAATTGTCACGTTTCTTTTTTTATTAGCAGCCACGTTATGTTCCTTGCTGTGTTACTTTGATAAGTTGCTGGGGGCTCTTGTGTGAGCAGCATTGCGTGGCACTTGTGTTCTGGTGAGATTGTTTATTACATTACTACTTCACACAGTATTTAGGTAATGGGCCTCATTTGCTCTAGTAACAAACACTTAGGTTAATCGGTTTAAGACACAAGTGGGTTACAAGACCTCTGTGCTTTTCCGGTTGCCCTGGAACTCACTGTCTTGTGTTAAAACAAGCTTGCATTGAACTTTCTGTGGTTAAACCTCCAGGTGGCTGTTCACATTGATTCATTGCTTTGCCACTTCAAGTCCAGCTCATGCTTCCTGCTTATTATTTGTGGAGAAGAGGTTTCAAGGTTACTTCCTGTGATGCTAGTACAGGAAGTTTCAAACTGAACAGTACAGGTGGTCCAGTCCTTTTAAACTATTTCATAAAACAACTCAGAAAGTATTTTAGATTTATAATGGCAAGATTCTGAATGTTTGAAAGGGGGCAATTATGCTTTACCTTCATACTCTTTATGTAGTGAATACCAAATGAAGGCTGAGTTGAACGCATGATGCTTGAATCAGAAGGTCATACATTTATTTAAAAAAAGTGTGTATTTTTATTAAATATCAAAGTAACATCTAAGTAGGTTACATTTAATGTCATAAAAACTTTGAAAGTAGTTTTCCATCCTTTATGTTTTACTCAAAATCCACATAGCTCCCTTAGAATATTACATCCCTTCAAACTTTGAACTGTATTCTTCATTGGCTTTAAAAAGTACATGACTGAAAATGATCTAGCTGTAGCACCAGTTAAATAAAAAACACAAACATGTATTTTGTTATAAATAACTGATGTAAGATGACATTTTGTGAAAAACAAACCAAACAGGTGGCAATGTAAAAGGTTCCGCCCTTGTCTGTTTTTAAATTTCACATGACTCACATCAGAAACAGATTGGTAAGTTGTATACACCCTGTGCCTTTGCAGCTTTTATCTAATTTGCTTTAATTGCTGCTACTCTCTCAAGTAAGCAGACTCCTCAGGGTGCTTTGGCATCGTCATGGTGTCCTGCTGTCCCATCAGCTTCTTGGGAGTTCTGTGGAGCTTGTGCTGCATCCACCTCCCTGCTGTAGTTGCCTCATTAATCACCTGGAAGTTAGTGGCTGCTCTAGCACTGGCTGCCCTCACAGGCCAAAGTCTATGCGCACAGAATAATGAGCGGAACTCATGGGACGTTTCAAATGAGATTTTCTTTTGATTTGACTCTCCTTTGCACTGTCTCTAGGGTGTCTGTTGCAAGGTATTACCATCATTATGGGGCCATTTCCATTTGATATAAGGTGTTAATTGTTTTTTTAATCTTGTGGGTAGCGATATCATATTTTTAAAGTTTAATTTGGACTATATTATGGTTATTACCCTTGTTAAACTATTTAATTAGATACTGACACAATGTTGTTTTCTTTATGCATATTAGATTGCTACAGTCCATAATCACTGCCATAATGTGTTGGAGATGAACAATTTGTTTTGCCAGCACAAATACAAATGATACAAAATCTATTAGACCATACATTACCATGCAAAACATGCATCTCTGTTGGGTGCTGCAACCATTATCTCTGTCATGTTATGTTTGGTAGTTGAAAGTGTTCCTTAACATTCTATGCTAGTATGTATTTTAGTAACTTTGAGTATTGTGGTTATGAAAACTGCATTCCTGGGGGAAAATAAGTTGAAGAAAAAGCTAACTCTGAAGTTGTACAGAGTAAGATTGATGCCCACAGAGGATGCTATGAGGAGCCTCTGGGACATGAGCACTTGTATCAGCAGGGGGATTAAAGAAAATATGCAAAGAAAGAGTCACTGGGAAGATAAATGTGTAGGCACCTGTGAGGAACACAAAAATGAAAACCCTCACCAGGGAATAACAACAAATCTTATTCACCTTGAACCTGGAGGGAATTCAGACTAACTTTATCCTTTGCATACAATGTCACTGCGGCTTTACCCCGACACTGGTTCTTCTGCAGCTGGTGAAAGTGTTGCGGTCCTGCAGTTTTTGGAAAACTACTGGCTACTGCTTGGTTCAGAATGACTTTATCTTGGAAGACGCTTTTGAAGCAGGCTGCAGCTCTGTCTGCTTAGTTTACAGTTCAGTGAAAATCCGCCATGAAAGTCCTTTATACATCGTTATCATGACTTCCTTTTTATTAATGTACTTGCTGTTAATGATTAAAGAATAATATTGTGGTTAAAGCAGCAATGATATTTGCAGCATTTTTGTCATTCTTAACTTGTAGGCAATTTAATAAATCAACAATATTGTATGCTGAATACTGAAAGCACAACATATATTTAATAATATTTATATTAATACAGCAAAAATGTATAATGGAATATAACAACCCACTAAGGGAGAACCAAGTCTTCTGCACATAAAGAGACATGAAACAGTATGATGCAATTTGTTGACTATTACCTTGTGCTCATACAGGCAATTTCATTTTTAGTAACTCTTAAGCATAATATTACATTCAATTAGGTCAAGCAATGACTGAGAACAACATAAAACCCAGTACAAGTTTTAACAAGTTCTTAATGCAGTACCATTATTTTTCCCTTCCAGCAATTCCAGCGGTATAATAATAATAATAATAATAATAATAATAATAATAATAAAGGAGGAAGCAATGGTGAGCCGTCAGGGCCCTCTAGGCCTAAGATATTCTACAACATAATATTTAAAAACATTAAAAATATATATATATATATTTTTTAAATATTGTTTTGTTATATTTTTCATTAGTTTTACCAAAATAACTTCATTTAATTGTATTTAAAATAACATTTCCAAAGAAATAAATCCTTCGAATCTGCCTATTCAGCTTCTGTTTGAATGTGAAGGGTTAAATGAAAGAAGCTCCTCTCTGCGAGTTACTGTGAAGACAGGAGCTGATTAGTGGTCCAGCTATGAATTCACAGAGGGCCCGCACAATTGACCAATCATATCTTCCCTATAAATGGGTGGGTTTTATTATCGCGGACTTTATGACAAGTTCCGCCCGCTGTGAAGCTTTTCTTGTTTCCATAGTAACAACAACTTCCTGTCAACAGTGTAAACTTGCCTTCAAAATAAAAGCATGTCCATACAAAATAGGAAGCCAAGCCAAATCAGGTCAGAGGGCCTAGGTATAAAAGTCACGGCTCACCACTGGGAGGAAGGGATAATAATAGAGGTTGGATCGCTTTGATAACATTTTCTGTCCCTTGATTTTCATACATTTCTGGCCTGGTTGAGTTTTCACAGTTAACGTTACTCCCGCTGCTACCTGGGGATATCTAATGTAAGCTATATTGTTGAGTTACCTTTAAGCAAAATGCTCTCTCTGTCTTTGTCTCTCACAATGAAAGCTTACTGTGAAAGGAACATCATGACCATTAGGCATGTAGAATTGTAAAGTGAACCTGAGGCTTAAATTAAACCAATTTAAACGCTGATGGTGTCATTATACTACCATCATTACATCGTGCAATCAACATTAACGTCATAATGATAAGTTAAAGCAATACGTTTTCTATTCCAAAAAGACTATTTTAACATGATCAAATAAAATATAATGCATATTTAAAATAATTGTGTATATTGGCAAGATCATGGGGTGACTGAACCACACATCACTTTATAACCTTGCGAGTTGTTTTTGACATATTTACAGCGAACTGCCATTCATGATCAAGTACTCGTTTATAGATCAATGTTACAGTAGACCTGACTTCCCGTGAGCTGCAGACCAACCAAAATATCCTGTGATGTGCAAGCACAAACTTTAATTCACATGCTCACAGCATGAAACACAACAACCTGAGATAGAGTAAGTACTTTGAAGTAATTAAAAGTAACACAA
The DNA here is from genome assembly GCF_000735185.1 of Notothenia coriiceps. NCBI lineage: Eukaryota > Metazoa > Chordata > Actinopteri > Perciformes > Nototheniidae > Notothenia > Notothenia coriiceps. Next base: position 58,793 of record NW_011336005.1, read on the forward strand.
ATAAATGTAGTGAAGTAAAAATACCAGGTTAATCTTAAAGAAAGCCCTCAGGATTATAAAAGACCCCCAGCCACAAACTGTTTGTGCTTTCTGCTGCCGTCTGGCAGGCGTTACCGCAGCATCCGGACCTAAAACCCACCAGAAAATCAGGGACAGTTTCATCCCCACAGGCCATAAGATATAAACACCTGAACGTTGAAGCAACATCCATCAACATTCACTCTGGCTGCTACTTAGAAACTTATTTATCTAAATGTCCATATTCCAATCACTTTGTATATAGACTCTTATTGGCACCATTTCACTATTTCCCTATTTTAACAAATTTTTCTTTTTATTTACTTGCCACTATTTTTTTCTGGGTGGACATCGTTCGAGTCTGTTTTGACCAGTGTGCCGTCGATGGGTTTCATTCCATTTTCAAAGAGCGTTTGAACGCTCGGCGTAAACTTTTTGCGGACTGCCACTCCAAACATCCAATCCACAGGCGTTGAGGAACTAAATCACGGGTTTTGTCCAAGCAAGCGCATGGTGGTAGTCCTAAACGATAGCGTGAAGATTATGGGTAGTGTACGTTTCTTCTGCCATCCTAAACTCCGAAAAAAATATTGTTTCTCCGAAATCGAAAAAAAAGGGAAAAATACAAAAGTATTGTACACAATTTAAACCATCAATGTTGTGTAATTAACAAGGATAAACAT